>NW_014577329.1:203233-236307 GCF_000485595.1 Priapulus caudatus | reverse complement strand
TACCAATAAACACAATCTTGTCAACTTCTTTTCCGTGAAATATGACGTTGATGTAGTCAGCAATTACTCGATCAACATACCTACATTCTTCATAGACTAGACTCACATATTTAGCCAGTACTCATCCAACACCGTATCACTCAATAGAGCAAGAGTTATCGCACCACCCACTCTTTAACGGCTGCTACTCCCATAGGCAGTGCTTCCCCAACTTTCAATGTCACTTAATCGGTCATCAATAACCATTTCACCTATACATTAAATCCCCGTCCATCAATCTACTCATCTGGCGTCATATACCTTAGTTATGTGGTCTGTATGTCCATTTAGGATTAGCGGTCTAGGGTTCAGGCATTTACTCAATCATCTACTCCATCTAATCATTAGCATGATATCAAAGTTGGCAACACTCCTTAATCGGAGGCGTTCAGCCGCCTTTTTAAACCAGAGTTTGCCATAGATTTCTCAACAACAACCTCTGGTAAAGACTTCATATCAATATGTGACATAAATCACTATTCCCAACACTTACCTTTCGGGTTTTCTTTTCCTGTGCATACTCGACCCTCTAAAAAGCACTATGCCACACAACATTCCTACCTGAAAACCTTCGTATGTGCTTCTTTCAACACAAACGCTTCTTTGAAATACGACCACGGTCTTCACACAGTTTTTCACAGAAGGGGTCGCATCTGTTTCGGCCACCTTAGTTTATACTTGGGTTAGTGTTCTATTGTGCGTATACCGGAATGCTGGGTCGTGCTGCGGGAGATTAGGCATAGACACAGTAACATTGTATTCCAGCCGTGCTAGTGATTCTTCCAGCATGCTAACAATCAAGCTGTGATTCGGCACCGGAGCTGATTTTAGCTGTGTTTGCATCCCGTGCTTCTAAGGCTAAGAGCGAAACACAGTGCACTTGGTTACTGTGCTTACCTAAATATCCCAACGGGCCCCCAGCCGTCCCGTAGTCTACAACCAGCGTGCTGCCTCCGCCTATAATCAAGATTTGGGCCCCGCGAGATTGCAAAAGTTTCGGAAAAACTGTTGAAAACCGTCGGGCGTGATTCCAACAACTGGGTTTACAAGAACACATACGATCTTTCACGGTAAATTTGGTTCGGTGTCCATATGATTAAGGGGAGAACTCATAAGACCGAAAACAAGGTCAAGTTTGAATATGTTTATGAGCATCTCTCATAGGCAATATGTACAAGGTTGAAAACTATGCAAAAACGCTGTGTCAAAACACGGTGTCATACTCTTCTCCTCATTATCGTACTCTTGATGTATATCCGCTAGATATACACAGATACAGGATACAATGAATGTGATGGCAATTTAAGTTGTAGTTTTCCTTGCGACCTGGCCTTTCTTCATCACTCAATCTTTCTTATACTAATAATACTCAAACTATACATTATCAGCATAATACAGTGCTTTGATAAGGCCAAAACAAAATATAGGTGTGGTTACGGTTTCCCGACCGACCCTATTTATTCCCAGCGACCCTAAACATTTTATTGTCAATTTTCTTTAAAGTAAAAAAATAAATAAATAAATAAATAAAAATGAATCGGACAGTTCCTGCTTCAAAAGGCACAACGCACATCCTTCGGACCTGGCTCTTAAATAAAATATTTTAATAAAGTAAAATGTTTTCCCTACCTACCTACCCTATTTTTTTCCGGCATGTAACAGTAACCACACATATATTTTGTTTTGGCCTAATTGGGTTGGCTTTGGGTGTTCAAAGTGCTTTTCATTGGGGTAATAAAAGGACTTTACCCAGTGGTACAGTGGTGCTGGAGGGGTCGTTGTATTGTTTAGTACGTATGTGTACCCAGGTATTATATAGTGTTCTCAACTACCCCTTCAGCCACAGTCGCAGTATGTTTTTACATAGCTTTAATTTTTTCCAGGAATATTAAAACCTGAAGTTACAGTCAAGTATGTTGCAGTTTCTGTGATATTCTTCAACAGTGGTCTTTCCCTAAAAACTGAGGTATGTATATGTGCTCATATCAAGTTTTTTGTTTACTTAGAGCCTTTGGGAGCATAAATTCATCAATGCTAGTAAACTAAACAACTAATGGTAACAAAGTGCATAATTATTCCATTTAGACAGGTTATAATGTGGGATTCTCACAAATCGGTAAGTTTCTGCTAAGCAACTCATCCTTTAGTTTTCCAATTTGAAAGTCATGACCAGAGTGGTATTCATAATTGATAAATGAAACCATTATATTTTATAGTAAAGTTAAACTGTTCTAAGTATCCATGTATCCATGCTCACTAATTCTTTCCTTTGTTATAAAACAGGAGCTTATGAAGGCTTTATTCAATGGGAAGCTGCACATCTTTGTCCAGTGCTTCACATTGATGTTCATTCCATGCTTTATGCAAGCTATTGTTGCCGCACTGCAACTATCGTCAATCAACAACTGGCTGTTAAAAGGGTAATCTCAATGCTTGCAATTTACAAATCTATATATACATATATAGGTTGGTGATGTGTACGAGGGAGAGTGAAGGTCAGAAAGCAGTGGGGAGGGAAGATATTGAGAGATAGAAAGAGAGGAGAGAGAGAGAATGGAGAGAGTCAGAGGGGGGAGGTACAGAGAGAGAGAGGGGGGGAGACACACAGACAGAGAGAGAGAGAGAGAGAGAGAGAGACAGATATAACAGACATGCAAAGAGATACGCATGCATACACACACACGAGTGTGTGTTAGAGAGAAAGCGATAGAGAGAGAGAGAGAGAGTCAGACAGATAGGCACACAGACAAACTGATACAGAGATAGCGACGGTGTTGGAAATGGTTACAGATAAAGTGAGGGTGGCAGATATATGAAATAGCATACATATAATAGTTGTATTTTTAACATGTCTCCTGCAGGTTGCTGGTAGTAGGATGTATGCCTCCGCCAGTGTCCTCAGCTGTGATACTCACTAAGGCAGTCGGTGGAAGCGAGGTAAATTATATTCTAATTATCTCAAAGCAATATGTAAATGGCAACACGGGTATATCTCCCAAATGCTAACATGTGAACTTGAAGTGGCTTTGTGCTGCAATTGAATCATGAGTGGTCAGTGGGCAGTGATTGCTGCAGATGCTGTTAAAATGAGATCTTCGTGTATCTGTTGAAATTATTACAGAATTGTTGATATAAACCATCTATAATTGGTTTTCATTCAGGCATCTGCGATATTTAACTCTGCGTTTGGAAGCTTTTTGGTGAGTGTTGAAATTATTCTATGATGTTCTTGTATTATTGTATCACAGATTGCAGTGATTACGGGTTGTCAAAGTTTCAGCGCATATAATGTAGAATTATAGCAATGATAAATGTTACTGTGATATTATTGTCAAGATGTAAGTTTGGATTCCACTCGTTTAACCATTATTGCTGCATTGGAATCGTTTGCTATATGTCTTTTTCATTATTTCCAGGGAATATTCGTGACGCCATTATTAATACTACATGTAGTGAGTATATGTTACAATAATATGAACATTAAGATGTCTGATGTATGCAATAGTGATATTTAGCAGTAGTAGAAATGAGAATTGGAATTAGAATACATGTAGTGAGTATATGTTACGATAATATAAACATTAAGATGTCTGATGTATGCAATAGTGATATTTAGCAGTAAAAAGATGGAAGCTCCCATTGTACGTAGTAGCAACAACTATTTGCAAGACAGAATAGGTAAGCACTCATCCATGTACCTACGCAAGCCTACAGGCTGAAATAGAGAGCTGCCACCTCTAACTAATTAATGCAGGCAAAAACTACACAGTACTATCACCACCACATGCACTGGCAGTGGCATACGTTACTTATAACACACTGACAGTACAGAATGCCATAGAAATTATACGATTGAACGAGCATAAACCTTCTTCAACCAAATTTAGCTTTTGAAATTTCACTGTGACATTGTAGCCTCATACATCCAGGCATGTATAGATTCTAATAGCAAACCTGGCAGTCAAATTCTTTCTAACAGTAAACAAATCCATGTTTAACCCTCCTCTTAAGGGTCAAAAGGTTATCTGACACTTACTCTTCGCATGTCAGCTAAGTTAACTGTACCACAGTCACATGGAACGTTTCAATAATAAAATGATGGTAAATAAACACGAAATATATATCAACATATATATCAATGCCTCGTATACACGACGCATTAACGAGTTAAGCGGCTACACGGGGCCTTAACTCAAGTTAAGGTAACTCGAGTTAGCTTAACCTCGCCAGTCGATCGAGGTTAAGCTAACTTGAGTTAAGGCCCCGTGTAGACGCTTAAAGTGATTACGTCACTAATTTCTAGCACCATCAAGTAGTATATTTGTGTGTTATTTGTACAAAATAAAATGTATGAAAATACAATTAGTGTTTCTGTTTACTTTTCATGCTTATATACCTTCTTTATATGCCCTAATTTGCCGGTAAAAAAAACGAGAGACGCCAGTATCTGAACAGTACAGGGAGAATGGTGTTAGACAACAGAAATTCAAATCGCCTAGATTTTTGCAAATTTAACCAACGTAAAAATATTTTTATCAGGTGCGAGTGAGATATTTAGTAACGTTAGTTCTTACTTTTAATGTAAAAAAAGTTTTTTTTTTACAAATTTTACCATAAAAAATTCGTGACGTAGTCACTTTAACTCGAGTTAGCGAATAGTACATAACTCCACGATAGGCAGCAACACTAGTACGATGTACGTACACACGCACGCACGCACGTACGCACGCACGTGTACTTGCACACGCACGCACACACTCATGCACGCACGTGTACGTGCACACGCACGCACGTCTACGTGCACATGCATGCACGCACACACGCACGTGTACCTGCACACACACGCACGTACGCACGTACGCACACATGCACACACGTGTACCTGCACAAGCACGCACGCACGCACACATGCACACACGTGTACCTGCACAAGCACGCACGCACGCACGCACAAACGTGTACCTGCACACGCACGCACGCACGTGTACGTGCACACACACGGACGCATGCACGTACGTGTACAGTAGGTACACACGCACGCACGCATGCACGCACGTGTACGTGCACATGCACACGCGCGCACACACGCACGCACGCACGTCTACGTGCATATGCACACAGACGTGCAGACACGCACGCACGTGTACGTGCACACACACGGACGCACGCACGCACGTGTACGTGCACACACACGCACGTGTACGTGCACACACACGCACGTGTACGTGCACACACACGCACGTACGCACGTACGCACGCACGCACACATGCACACACGTGTACCTGCACAAGCACGCACGCACGCACGAACGTGTACCTGCACACGCGCGCACACACGCACGCACGTGTACGTGCACATGCATATGCGATTCTACAAGCTGCATCTGACTATGTCAGATGAGCTAAAAATACGGTAATTCCGTGAGGCTCGAGCACGCTCTGGAACGAACTAGTTAGTATAGCAGAATTTTCAGGGAGTCACACGGACTGCTGCATATGTCAAATCAGGGAGTCCGACAGTAAATCAGGGAGTGTTTGACTCCGGACTTGCGTTAATTTCGCACCCTGCAGTTATATTGACTTCATCTAACAGCAGTCTCTTTTTATCAACAGGTTGGTGTAAGTACAGAGGTTCCAGTTGTAGCGATATTCAGTACACTCGCTATGACTGTAGTTGTGCCTCTACTTCTTGGACAGCTTGTGAGATGGTGCATTCGTGACTGGATCCAACGAGCAAGTATTCCATTTGGGCCAATTGGAAGGTGAGTCAACATTATGTAAAGGCGATATTTCTTTGAAAATTTTCTTCTTTTTCATCGCTTCTTTTTCTGTTCTTTAGTTTTTTAATTATTAATTCTAATTCTTTCATTTTTCTTCTCCGTGTCCTTTAATTTTGTGGGTTAGGTCAAAATTTATTTGTGTGTGTTAAACTGTCAATTTACGTGTATTTTTTAATTATTTTTGTCTAACTTTACTTCCAGTGCAATTTTGCTGTACATAATCTATACGACATTCTGTGATACGTTCAGTCATGGAGAAGGCCTACTCAGCATGGGTGACATTTTACCAATAGGAATTACAGGTGAGCTATTTAGCAAGAGTGATTCAAACAAATCTATTCTATGTCATTGCTCCGGTTGTGTCCCTCCGGCATGCTGTATCGACATATTTGTTAGGCTGTTTTCTTTTATTTCAAAGTCATCTACAAGTACAAGTACTAATTAAGTGTAGTACTAGTGTAGCAAAACAAAGGAGGGAAAATAAAATCGAGGGTTAGGTACATGGTGATGCTATGAAGTTGCTTGTTCTTGTAACTGAGTACTACATGATAATCAGCATGCATTTTTTCAGTTTTTTGTATTCAGGTGGTACTTCTATCCCTCACCTTCCTGCTGTGCACTAGAGGGCCGGTAGCATTCTCGCCAGCAGACATAGTGGCAGCCATGTTTTGTGCTACACACAAGTCCCTCACATTAGGTACGGTCTTCACATCCGTTTTGACACTGTTTACATTCCAAGGAAATTGGACATTGTCTGCATCATGGTCCCCGTATGAATCCTATGTTCTAATTTCCTCGTTATCTGTACTGCTGCGTTAGTCAGTTTCTCTGGTCGTTCTCATACTAAAGTACTTTCCTTTAATTTCTCGTGTACTACTGCTCGGACAGCCATAGTATGACATAGGCAGTTTCTAATTCGTATGTCTTCCTTTCCATTAATATTATAGGTATTCCAATGCTAAAGATAATCTACCATGGCGACCCTCACTTGTCACTGATCTCCTTGCCTCTGCTAATCTACCATCCAACACAGATTCTGCTGGGAAGCAGCTTGGTACCATCTATTAGGAAATGGATGCTCAGAGCTCAGCATAGGTATGTGGCGAATAATAAAAGTTTAAAGATCTAGCAGTTTTCTACGATTTGCTATCGATCGTTCAAGCCTGTCAGAAAAATTACGGTGTTAGAGAAACAAGTTAGGCAACAATGGATATCACATCTCGGAATAGTATTTCCACAAAGCGTACTATATACTGGGGGTTTGGTAAACAACAAACAGTTGTTTCAGACGACCCATTTCATAATTGCGCTGGTTAATGTCAATAATATCCTAAAGATGGCACTATTTGCACTCTTGCTCTGTTTTCAAGGGTGTTGCTATCCCCCGGGCGTGGAGTGAGGGTCACGCAACGTGGCAGCACTATAGTGTTAGGATTAGGGTTAGGATCAGGGAATTAGGGTCAGGGTCAGGGTTAGGGTTAGGGGTTTTGCATCATGATATCTGTCCCCACACCAGATTAATTTTTGTGGATGACGCCCCTATATATAGCTATCCGACATATAGGTATTTAGTGTTAGGGTTAGTGTTGGAGTTAGGGTTATGGTTACCACAGACTAACGGATACCGTACACTACACTGTATCCGTTAGTCTGTGTGGCTACTGTTAAGTTTTGAAGTATACGTCAACTGTATCCCGCACGTGACCCTCACTCCACGCCCGGGGGATAGCAACACCCTGTTTTCAAGGGTGTCACTTTCCCCCGGGCGTAGAGGGAGGGTGTCGCTACGTGGCAGCACTTAGTCACTTCGTACACTTTCATCATTCCACAGTCATACTTCCATGCTAGACATGGCCTTATTTCCCTAACCCTAACCCTAATCCTAACACTAGTGCTGCCACGTAGCGGCACCCTCCCTCTACGCCCGGGGGAAAGTGACACCGTGTTTTCAATGCTAACAAATGGTTTGATTATTTTGTTGCAGAAAATCTACGTTATCTGGTATATGATGAACAGAAATTCCTCATCGCCTTTCCGTGAGGCAGAACCATTGTTTGATACTTCGTTTTAACATGAGGATTGCAAGTATATGAGAATCTTCAACTAACAGCTTGCACCTGCCAAACACATTATGTATATTTTTTAAACAAAATTATTAGTAGCACTTGTGAATACTAATTTATAAGTATATGTAGCAAATAATATATATTATTGGAATCGTCTAAGGTAGTGTGTGATAGGGATATGCACTGTATTGTAACAATTATGCTATATGGGAATTTCCACATTGTCATTGGTATTCAGAACAATATATATATTTTTTTAAAGATTATAGTCTATATATTCTTCAAGATAATAACTTGTTTGGGTTTTATTTCAGACAATCGAATATATATTAGTAAAAAACAACGTGTGAGGACAGGTTTCATTACAATCGTATATCACATAGCAAAATGGAATGAAACTCAGGACTTGCCACATTTTCTTTGCAATAATTGCAAAATGGACAAATGATGCTCTCCATTCATTAGTAGTGATTCGAGCATATAACATAGACATTATATTTGCACACTCAAGCTGCACAAGATACACATCTTTTGCGACAAATACGATCACACATTATTTAGCTGAAATCGTCATTTTCCGTTCACTCAATGACGTTCCCCATTCAACATACACATATTAGAACTTACTTAGGTACCATGCTTACACATGTCATGGCAATACATTTATTTTTTGGTGAATAAAAATACTTAAAACAGTCAGCACATCTTTAAAATATTATAATACAAAAAGACCACTGAAATCATTTCATCACATATACAACTCGGGTATATTCTTTAACTGGGTATAAATACCACATGGGTAAACTATATAATTTCTCTCTTCACAATACCTACACTGCACATTACCTGGGTGAAAAAGGAAATACACATTGTATGTAAAAAGAATGTAACCAATTCCTAATTTGATGCAAAACCATTCATTTAAGCTTTCATGCCTTAATTATAACCATATTGCACAACTATTACTTAATATATGTAAAGGTCATTCAAAATATCTAATAACAATTTGCATGCCTTGTTTATGATTATGCATTTAAAATAGAACTTGACTATGTAAAAGACTTATACAAAACATCAAGAAGTAATTTACACAAATGTATGGATTTACAACGTGTATAATTTGATTTTCATCATATTTGAGCTATCTTGGGCTAGACTTCATTCAACGTATTGGAAAACGAATAAAAAGGTTACCTTAACAGATGAGCATAATGTACTTCTACATATATTTATTGGAAACACAAATAACTGTTAACTCAATATTTATTAGATGGGATGCCATCTACCTTAATTATGAAATGTACTTTACTGTACTATATTTTTAGCTCACCTGACATAGTCAGATGCAGCTTGTAGAATCGCATGAGCGTGCGTCCGTCAACAGTTGGGCACAAATCTAAACGGCTCGACGTAGGATTCGAAAGTTCGGGACGGTGGGGGTGTAATCCGAAAAACGCAGTTTTGGATGTCCGAAGCGGGGGGTCAAAGGTTCAAAGGCCAAGAGGTGGGCAAAAGAAAGGGGGAACATTCCACTCCTTAACGTAAGGTATGAGGGTAGGAAAATGCAGAATTGCGCGCCACAAATCTAACGGCGTCAACCCTAGGCCTCGTGATAGTCGGCTGTAATAGGCATCATGGTAGGAAAAAAGCATCACTGTGGCCGAAATATGAGGTCAAAGGTCAATGGGCACGGCAGAATTTTTAGACAATTTTCTGAGGTAATCCTAATACATGCCGTGGATGTCCATGAGGCTACAATGTCAGCAATGAAATTTCAAAAAAGCGAAATTTCGTTAAAAGAAGGTATTTTTTTTTTTTTTTTTTTTCTTTTTTTTTTTTTTTTTTTTTTTTTTTTTTAATTTTTTTTTTTTTTTTTTTTTTTTGTTTTTTTTTTTTTTTTTTTATTTTATATTTTTTTTTTTTGGTTTTCTTTTTTTTTTTTATTTTTTTAACTTTTTTTTTTTTTTTTACTTTTTTTTTTTTTTTTTTTTTTTTTTTCTTTTTTTTTTTTTTTTTTTTTCCTTTTTTTTTTTTTTTTTTTTTTTTTTTTTTTTTTTTTTTTTTTTTTTTTCTTTTTTGTGTTTTTTTTATTATTTTTTTTTTTTTTTTTTTTTTTTTTTTTTATTTTTTTTTTTTTTTTTTCTTTTTTTTTTTTTTTTTAATGCTCCTTAAATCGTATAATTTCTATGGAATTCTGTACTGTCAGTAATGTTACATGTAACCTATGCCACTGCAGTGGCTACTGCCAGTGCATGTGTTGGTGTACTGTGTAGTTTTTGCCTGCGTTTAATTTGGTTACAGGTGGCAGCTCTCTATTGCAGCCTGTAGGCTTGCGTAGGGTAAATGGATGAGTGCTTACCTATTCTGTCTTGCAAATAGTTGTTGCTACTACGTATGATGGGAGCTTCCATCTTAATCTGAAGACACTTAAAACGTACGCGCCATCTCGTGGCCAACTTTCATAATGATCCCAACGAACATTCCTTTGAGAAGGTTCCTGATACCATCCCTGTGCATTCCCATCGTTTCGGCGTGTATGTGAACAGCATATTGGAACTAACGGGTTTACTAGAATCCCACCACTCCCACCACAGAGTCACCGCAAGTAGCGTTAGATGAGCGATGTCGCTCCGCGGCACTTGTTAGCTCATCTGACATAGTGAGATGCAGCTTGTAGAATGCGACATAGCGTGCGTCCGTTCGTCTTGTCACAAGTTGGGTACAAATCTAAACGGCTCGACGTACGGTCACGATATTCGGGACGTGGGGGGGGGGAATCCGAAAACGAGGTGAGATGTCAAAACTGGGGGTCAAAGGTCAAGAGTCAAAGGTGTAAAAGAAGGGGAAACATTTCCTCCTTAACTTAAGGTATAGGGAGGAAATGCAGAATTGCGGCACACAAATCTAAACGCGTCGACAGGCTCGTGATAGTCGTGTATAGCCATCATGGTAGGAAAAGGCATCACTGTGCCGAAATTGGAGGTCACAGGTCAAAGGTCAATGGGCACAGGGCAGATTTTAGACATTTTCTGAGGACATGGTCTGACGGAGCGATGAAAAACTTTTTGTTTCAGCGGTGACCTACCATTTTTATGGTTTTATTGAAATAAGGACCATGCGACACCATTGAAACTTTCCGCTGACATGCGAAGAGTAAGTGTCGGACTAACCTTTTGACCCTCAGAAGGAGGGTTAAACATGGATTTGTTTACTGTTAGAAAGAATTTGACTGCTGGTTTGCTAGTAGAATCTAATACATGCCTGGACGTATGAGGCTATATACAATGTCACAGTGAAATTTCAAAAGCTAAATTAGTTGAAGAAGGTTTATGCTCCTTAAATCGTATAATTTCTATGGCATTCTGTACTGTCAGTGCGTTCACATGTAACTTATGCCACTGCAGTAGCCACTGCCAGCGTGCAATGTGGTGGTGATAGTACTGTGTATTTTTGCCTTGCGTTTAATTAGTTACAGGTGCAGCTATCTATTTCAGCCTGTAGGCTCTGCGTAGGTAAATGGATGAGTGCTTACTATTCTGTCTTGCAAATAGTTGTTGCTACTACGTACGATGGGAGCTCCCATCTTTAATCTCAAGACACTTAAACGTACGCGCCATCTCGTGGCAACTTCATAACGATCCCAACGAACATTCCTTCGAGAAGGTTCCTGATACCATCCTGTGCCTTCCACTGTTTCGGCGGCGTATGTGAACACATTTGGGACTAACAGGGTTTACTAGAATCGCCCACTCCACCACAGGAGTCACCGCAGTAGACGTGAGATGAGCGATGTCGCTCCGCGGCACTTGTTTAGCTTATCTGACACAATCAGATGCAGCTTGTAGCATTAGCATCCATCCGTCTGTCCCTTTGTCTGTTCGTCTACCCATCAACACTATGGGCGCAAATCTAAATGGCTTGATATACGTTGTCGATATTCTGGACGTAGGGGGCAATCCAAAAAAACATTGGGATATCGAATCACAGGGGGGGGGGGCAAGGGTTAAAGGCTAGAAAGGGGGAAGGAAGGGGTATTATTCCCCACTTAATTTCCGGTATAGGAGGTTAATCGCAGCAGTATTTATATGTATTTGTACGGTACGTTTGTATTTGTACCTGTTTGAATAATCAGTTTAGTGGTGAGGGCGCCACATGTTTAATTCCCGTGTTTCATAGCGTACCCTTTATATGTAAAGCCTGTTTTGCTTCGCGCGTACACTACTGTCGGTGTCACCGCTACTGTCCCATCGAGCGTCGGCATGCCAAAATGTAAGTTTTTTAGTGCTAACGTTCTACTGCAGTATTATTATAACTTCAGAAAGCATGTGTCATATTCATAGTGTTGACGTAGATGCAGAATAGGTGTACGTTCAATCTGATAGCTAAATTACATTCAATTCGAGTTTATATATTCGCGCGGTTTTCTAAGAGAACAATTACTGTTTACGTAGGATACAGCTGTAGTATGTAGTAAGAACGTATTCTCTGTATTTTCATTTTTAGTTTTTCACTGAATAAACTACTGACAACGAGACCTCCTGCCTTTCGTCTCTATCTGATGACAGTAAAGGAGGAAATGTGTAATTGCGGCACAAATGTAAACGGTTTGGCCTATGCTCTTGATATTGGGTATATATAGCATAATGGTAAAAATCCATAATGGTCACAAAAGCTTGCTGTCACAGGTCAAAGGGCAGTATGACCAAGGACAGATTTTAGACAGTCTCTGAAGACATGGTCTGACGGAGCAAGTGAAATAAAACTCGTTTCAGTGGTGACCAGTTTTTATGGCTTTATTGATAGGGCAATGAAATGCACTTTCCACCAATGTGCAAAGAATAGCTGACTGGTGACCTGTTGACTCTCAAGGGGAAGGCTTAACATTGATGTTACTGACAGGCTTGATGATGGTGTTGTCATTCACGGGACGTAGGGGGAAATCCAAAAATGCATTAGGAGATCGAAATTGGGGGATCAACAAAGGCTAGAAAGGAGGAAGAAAGGGGGAATATTCCCACCTTGACTTAAGGGTAAGGTATAAGACCAGTTTTGGGGAATTTCAATATTGCGGCACAAAAGTAAATGGCTTGACCTATGCTCCTGATATTTGGCAGATAGAGTCATAGGGAGAAAATCCGTCACCTTGGCAAAATTGGAGGTCAAAGGGCAGTGGGGCCAAGGCCAAACTTCAGACATTTTTGGAAGACATGGTTTGACACACAGGCATTTGGAACATTCAATAATAAAATGATGGTAAATAAACACGAACTGTATTTACTACCAAAGTCTTAATGTTTCTATTCTATTCTCTTTCGCCTATACCAGTAACAGTATCCTGTAAATGCAGTTCACACTCTCTCCAAACTCAAGCCTTGATAGAGCACATATACTAAGCAATAAATAACATTCATTGTCTGGGTCTTTTTATAACCCAACGTATCAGGATAATTATTATTACAGACATAATTACAATTTCAGACAAGATATTTTAGGACATTATATTCCATTGCATTACTATAAAAAGCCAGATGCATCACGTGCCATGGACATGCACTATATGGCACGACGTACGCCTTATAGCGAAGAAAGACTGTATAAATTGAAAAAATATGCATTTCACATCAACCACAAGTACTAAACATTCTACGTACGCATGATTGTCTAAAAAAGCATTTTCTTTGTTGATGCTCAGTGTGAAGAGTATCTGTGATTCTACACAAGTTTGTTTTCTACATCTGTATGTATATTATTGTCACACAGAGGGCTGGATGACATCTGTGTGTCAGATCAATCTGGCAAACTGAACTCTTGCGGCACACATAAAAGCAGTTATTTCACCATGTTGCTCCTGAACCACTTAATCAATAACGGCCTCGGCAAGAAGCAGGTGTTGCTAATTACCAATGGGTAATTCACATGAGTGAGCTTAATCTGTGAGCACATGAGCTTAACCTGTGATGCTGGTGGCCTCTTGAGACCAGATTCAGTATAGGAGGAGTGTAGTACATTCACCATGTAGATGACACACGGGCTTTTCAGCATGGGAGTACTAGTGGCAGTGGTTATAACTATGAATGCAGTCCTATATATGGAACTATAGTTCACCATAGCTAACAATGCACTGAGGCAGCAATATGTGTAAACTGGTGGGTAGTATATATCATACTGGGCTTACTCGTAGAGAGCCATGTGTCTCGCCTCGACTGAATACCAACTCTACAGAAAACTTGTCCTTGTAGTGTGACCAAGTCTTTGGTTTATGTGGATTGTCAAGCTCATTCCTTGGTATGAGTAATCTATAAAGAAAAGGATGACGTAGGAGTGTTATGTACAGCTTTATTTTATAACACTAATAAAGGTTCACTTATTGAAAATACGACTGTCACACAAAGCACTAAAAAAAATCCACATTCTTACATACCTTCTACTATCATAGTAAGAATTTTCAACATTTGCCATCTACATCACACTACATATGTATCCAGCATGCATAATGCTTAGAAATCATGTATTGTTTGGCATCATTGCCAATAGCAGGACTCTGCTCTAAGTTAACGAGAAAATTTTGAGAGAAATTATAATTATTACCTGTTTTCAACAAATGAAGTGTGAAACCAAAAGTAGAAGGCGCAGTCGTCATATTCACATGGAACCTTTTTCTGCAAATCAGTATAAATTATTTGCATTAACTCCCATGATTGACACATCATTACTGTCGTCATTGTAATTACAGCTAAATGACGGCAAATAATGGCTGTAGCATGACACGTTAATTATAAACAGCACAGACAAACCACATTTTGCATATATGCACAACACATTCGTCTGCACCTATGTGTCTTTATGAACAGACGCCACAGTGAGAGTACGTGCTTGTGCTGCAGTTGTAACAGCACTTACAGAAAAGGCTATGGACTATAAGGGCGAAAACGTCACTCACAATAGGCAACTAGTTTTTCGTATATCAGTGGAAAGTACACATTAAGGATACACTCAAGCTTTTGCACAGGTATTGCTATTAAAATGAGTGTAAAATTAAATTATTCTGAGTTATAATGACAGAGGTATAGCCATTTATACATCGGCTACTGTGGTCGAAATCCAAACGGAGAAATCAGGATTTTTCTATTTTTCACAATGATTGACAATGATTGTGCGAAATGGGTGAATATATGAAACATCTACTGTTGGTAATTACTGCGACATAGCCATGATTAACTGAAACTACAACAAATTGGTAAATGTTCTGTCCATCTTGAAGATTACCACTTGCAATTTGATGCGAAACGTGCGAACGCTGCGTACTGCACGACGTCACTAAGCTGCATGTCAACAAACCCGGGCCTATATGTGATGTAAGCTATGCAACCAGGTACAACTGCTATTTTCGACTGCGCGGCAATTTTAACTATCACTGGCAGTTGTCGGCTGTAGGCGGGTTAAGGCTGATAGATTCTGGCATAATCTGACGTCACCAGTGTTCAAAGGGCCACGGCTCACTGCGCACATACGTGGGCAATCAAAACGCCCTGAAAGCTAACATATATACATTGATATACCGAGAAATAAGCACTACAGAGGTCGCACCTGGTGTTAGCTACCAAATAAGACTGAAAATAAAAAAATCTATGAAATTTTGCATGAAACCTTAATTGGGTGTATCATTACTGCTCAAAGTAAAAAATTTTACTAAAAAAAATTAAACTATTACAAACACAGAACTGGTAATCAACCTAGAACTGGGTCATCTTGTAGGCTACTCACCACCCTTGACCAGAACATGACCTTCACTTCCTGTGAGAGTGTAGGACACTTGTGGAGGTCAACCTTCACCATGTCTTGCAGTGGAGCGTGCTGTACCTGTAGATGATAAAAACAAAAAATGTAATATTTTGTGAATGCTAGATAGAAGATATGAATACACTACTTAAGTTGATTGAATAAATTCATCGGATCTCTATAATACGCTATATGTTCGGGTTGTAACGTATTCATGTTAATAAAGTTTATCTCAGTTAGATCCAAATTAAGTTAAAAATAACTTACACTAACGAAATCTTCGTCCATCTCTCCGATAGACTTCCTCAGGTGTTTAAATCATCAGACCTGAGGAAGTCTATCGGAAAAATGGACGAAAATTTCGTCAGTATAAGTTATTTTTAACTTAATTTGGATCTAACTGAGATAAACTTTATTAACATGAATACGTTACAACCCAAACATATAGCGTAAAAGTTGTGCTTAAAATAAGCATAAGTATGAAACACATAGATGGTGACATATATGGAAGCCTACGTATTAAACCAGGATATCACGTGTTCTTGATAAACCTTACAAGAGGCTATAGGAATGTACACAAGCATAACAAGTTCTGCTACTTCTGGTACTGATGTAACAAACAACTTTAACGTAGACTGTTTCCATACAAACATACAATAGACGATAGAAAGCACAAAGGCATTGGAGCTATTACAGACAATTACAGTATTATGGGCTCTAGGTAAAAGTAATTTTACACACCTGACAATTTCTGTACATTCCCACATCGCCCTCCAGAACACAGATCTTGTTTGTGTCAAAGATCTTAAAGTAAAGATCACTACCATCGCCGTTTCCTAGACCTGAAGTTTGATCATAATATAATTATATGTGTAATGTAGGAAGCAATGTATAACTCTGATAGTATATCTATTGGGAGTGATCTACAACAAGGTCATTATTACCGCTAGGGTATAAAGAGGGCTATGCTATGACAAATGCATAGTGTTGCACTGACAGCTACGACATTGGAATAGCTACAGAAACCATCTCTTTAACGCACGAAAATGGCCACTGCTTTGATAACTCTAACAATATAATTACATATCTACAGCACTGACCCAATCACTGCTTTGTCACTGACATAAATAACTACAATACTAACATTGCTATATACTAGCTAATATAATCACTCATCTGAAAAACATGCCTTTAACAGCTATGGCATAAAATATACCTACCTGCTATGCCGTGTATAGTGATGGAATCAATCTTGATGAACTTGTCTGGGGGAAGCTGGTGATTATACTTGGTTTTCACCTGTTCGTAATAGCCGACAAACCTGCTCTGACTAGGAGTCTCAACCCCCTGAAACTTCTGACTCATGCTCAGATCTGTACGTCTGAAGCCAAAATAATCCAGACTGTCCTGCAGTAAAAAATAGCCGATACTTGCCTCAGCACATTGCCACAGCTTGTTACTTGCACAGAATCGTTATCATTACTATAGTATACACTTGATCAGTCTTGAAAACATTAGAAATACTTTGGAATTTTATACATATCTAAAAGTGCATTTTCTTTACATTCATGAAAATGCATGCATGCATTCATGCATTTTCAGGACAATTCATTTGCCAGAAAGTACAGTACAGAAATGATGAATACCTAATGATAAAGGATAATATATAAATTCCAAACTCGCAAAAATCCGTTTGAAAATCCACTTGGAAATTTTAAATGCAAATGCAACTAATCCTATCTGTCAATGGCAAAATGCCTGGATACTGAGAAAATGGGAAAGCCTGACAAGCTTACTAAGCTTCACTAAGCTCTTGATCTGCATTAATTTCTTTCAAGATACGAGGTGATGAATGAGTTAAATGCCCTTTGAGTAGTACTGACATCATATAGCGGGGGAGGAATCAGGATGCACAATAGCAATGCAAAAAGACAACCATAAATCGCGCATGGCCAATCCAGAGCCACACATAGTGTGCCAACTGACAGATGCAAAGAGGGCAACTGATTCAATGAGGGTACTTAATTTGTTTACATAAATAATTAAGTTAAATATTAGTTTAACTTCAGGTTGAATCTAGCCTTAATTGCTTTGGGGCTTGTTAACGTGTAAATGTATAAGCTATTCACCGCAGCATTCTTGAATTTTTTTATTTGAGAAAATATTATTTATTTCAGATATATTTTCAGCCGATATGAGTTTTTTGAATGACAAAGCTTTACCTGAATGCAAGCATATATGTTACTAGCAATATAGCTATACCTGTGCCTCTTCAAATAGGCCACTCTGCACCAACCACACACAGATCATGGTACCTGTGCGACCTTTCCCCCCCTTGCAGTGCACTGCAATCACATTGGCTGGATCAGCATTGATAAAGTCGCTCACACTTTGCACATACTTCAACATGTCACTGCAAAAGAATTATAATGCTCGTTCAACGTATTTCACCCAACCTGAAGCCACAAGCATAGCAAAATGTAATAAAATGAAATTTTAATAATAAAAAGGCTTCAATTAATTGGGCTTTCCTGAAAAAAGAAACTGAATAATTATTAATGCATTTCAGAAATTGTAAATAAAGAGTACCTAGATATAAATTGATAAACTGATAAATTTAATAAACTGCCAAGGTAATGACAAAAAGGATTACTACTATTACCGATTAAGCAAGCATATTCCACCAATTGATCTACTTTGAGAAACATGTTAATTTAGCCATTTATTTTTGCAGGAATTGTAAAGTAGGACCGGAAATAAAAAGATCACGTTTCAATAATGAAGACGAGATATACAGGATAAGGATACTGAATACCCATGATGTAAAATTAGAAGTGGATCCATATGTAGCATAAATACTAGCAAGATTCTGAACCACTTTAATTTTACCTGAGCTTTGGAACGTTATGGTCATCTATCATAACTCTTTCCACGCGTCCATGGAACTTACTCACATCGTAAGTTCTTTCACCTGTATTATGGACATATACCTGTCACTGTATGCTGTATTAAGAATTAACTAAATAGTGGTTCTGAATTGTAAAAGAATGACAAAACTAGCTAGAGAACTAGAACTATAGATGAAGTAGCTAGATAGATGAATTTTATTAATACTTACTGCATAAGTTATAAATCATGTAGTGATCTTTGTGCTTTGAGTTCAAAAACCGGGCTACCTCCTGCAACATAATAAAGCACCATCGACTGATAGAAAAATGAATAGGCTCAGTTATTGCTATGCCTATTGCTCTATTGTGAAATGTTTACAGGCAAATCCTGCAGGGGTTTCAAATAAATACCAAGAATGTAGATTTTAGTGGCAGCTTTATGTTAGACAATAACTTTTGTAGTTTTAAATCGCAACTCTGAAGTCTGGGAACTTGTAATATCAAATGTTTACATACGATATTCCATCTTGGAATCATTCTGACAGCAATGAAAATTATGTTTTCACACGATAATTGATTGATTCTTACCCCAATTGGATTTCTGTAGAGAGCCATTTTGCCCGTTGATGGAAATGACATGGCAATGACACGATCTGTGAGTAGAACATGTAGAATACGTTAGAAAATTAACATTGCTTGCCTTACAAAAGACTGGAAACTAGATCATTTATTATCACATTTTTGCAGTAAATGTTAGGAGTGTTTGTCAATGTTATTAATCCCCTTGAGGTATGTAGCATTGTTCACTCATCAATTTCAATTCCTGCACAAATTATGAACACAATTTAAATTAAATCACCTAAATATCGAGTTTATAATATTCCCATCAAGAGTTGTCATTTTCTAAGGTGCTGCATAGATTTGTAGGCATCCGTAGCAAATTTAACGAGTTAAGTTAGTACCTGTAACATAGGTAAGGTCAAGGTCAAACCCATCCTGTCGGTAGCGCCGCTTGTTTTCAGATATCATGCGCCGTGCAGCTGCGATTGTCTGCTCTTTCTCAGAGAACAGTCTTAGGAATCGAACAACTCGAATAAGTCGACCGATGACCACAAGTCTGCAAGGAAACACCAATGCATTAATCCCGAGGAGTGTGAGACCTGGTGTTGACCACCTCGGTACATATATACCTCACCACCAGCAATAGTGGTGCATAGTATGAAATAAACTAGCATCATTACAAACACCACTCTCTAACTTCAGTGACACTCTAAGACTAAACTTCTCGGAATCTGTGATACACGATAATTTAATGACTGAAGAGTGATTCCATAAGATACGTATTTTTTTCTAATGCAGAGTGAATTCTTACATGAGCAGTTTTCCAAAAACAAAACAATAGACAGAATAACGGTATAAAGAATTCTGAAAATTGACGATTGTGCTCCTGAAATTGAATCAATTGATCACAATCACTGGATGTTATATATAAATGAGTTAACATATATGGGTGCACAAGATTAGGCCAGGCACAGCGATAGTTAAAACTACAATTGGCCATGCAATAAGTACAAATTGAGCTTGTGCAGCATTTCGCATTTCCATGATCATAATACGTGATATATAATATATATTCCGTGATAATAATATCCTGACCATGGTCAACCAAGGGTCACAAGGGTGTCGTGCATTCCTAAATCTGTGAAATTCTATCATCTTAAGTCCAAACATCGTTTCACATAGTTTTTTAATCTGCTCTGGTCAAAATTTACTGCGATCAAACACCCACTTCAATGAAATTCATTTAATAACTCTTACAATTCAATTCTCGTGAAATGTTTTGATCTCCCCCCCACCCCGCCACACCCACACATACAGATCTTAGTTGAATGCCTCTAGAAAATTCAGTGACTTGCCAAGTACATGACAGCACTGTAAGTAAACAGTTACATTCATCAGACGCCTTCAGACATCGCTGCAAACGTAATGGATGGCAGGCGAGATCTATCTGTGGACGGGTACGCAGATATTTGTGAAACCACGTGTGATTTGCTTCGTGTATTGAGAGTGCACGCACACCTGACGCTAAACAGCCACGCTACATGGCAGAGCGCACACTCTATCAAATTAAAAAGACTCCCTGGTAAACCAGTGGGCTACATGGCAGAGCGCACACTCTATCAAATTAAAAAGACTCCCTGATGAACCAGTGGGGACAGGGGGCATGGAACAGTCCATTGATTTATAATAGCTAGAATAACTTTCGAGTATGTGCGCACATTGCAAGAGATAAATCTATTCATCGTAAATATCATGGGACGCCATGCGGCTTCGCTATGCACACGCGATTATTCATGTCAGCATGCATTATTTAAAGGAAGATGGAGCGACAATCTGAACGAGCAGCAAGTCCGACGCACGTATTAATGCCATGCTGTAGAAAACCTCGTGGAGACATTCATACAGTTTCATTCTCATCAGGTTAATTCCTACCTGGATTCACTGGTAATGCAATGCTACACGTACACCAACAAATGGAAAATATACAAACGTGCCTTTCTGGTAGACGAGGTGAGAAATCATTACATGCAGAAAACGTGCACATGCATGTGAAGCGTGATTGAATATAGGAAATAGTTTTCATCAACGAGATGAATGCTAGAGCTTCATACGGTACCTGCCAATGAACTTCCCCTCCTCAGCATTCCTGGTACCATGCAAGGGTAAATGAGACCACACGCATATATAAATCCCTCGCAACGGTTACACAAGTTTAGGAATTGTATGAAAACATACAAGTCCCCCCCCCCTCTCTTTCTCGCTCTCTCTCTCTCTCTGTCTGTCTCTATCTCTGTATCTGTCCCTGTTGCTCCCCTCTCTCTCCATCTCTCTTTGTCTCTCTCCCACATTCTCTCCCTCTCGCTGTCTCCCTTCCTCCATCCCTTCCATCTTACTTCCTCCCCTCTCCCTCTGTCCCTCTCTCACACACACTCTCTCTCTCTCTCTAGCTGTCTATTGCTCTCTCCTACTCTTGCTCACAGCATTTCTTGTGTATCCTTAGATATGATTGTGAGGTTACAAGGTTCTCGCTCTAGTTTACTTCTCATTTTCAGCAGTAAACTGCAGTCGTGTTCTAATCAAAATGTCATTACCCGTAAACGTTACACTTTTATAATATGAAATGGGATCAGGTTTGGGACCACTTAAGCTGTGCTACATTTGCTCTGTGTAGGGATGCAGTAAGGGCACACCATAATCCAACACAGGCACTTGGAGCATTTCAATAAAATATAATGCTAAATAAATATGAAATCTATTTACTACCAAAGTCTTAATGTTTCTCTACTCTCCTTCACCTATTATTGCCGACAAGCCGTGCTGCAAATGCTCCAGCCAAACCGCACGCACGCTGCTGCGCTGCTGCATACTATGCAAACTTACACATAAATATAGTGTTATATTAATTTATTATTATTTGTATTTATTTAGCATTATATTTTATTGAAACGCTCCAAGTGCATGTGGTCCAACACTACACTTCGCACGTATACACACTGGCTTGCATAACCACAAGGGTTCGTAGAATGTAGTAAAGGTATATGCCCTGCCAACTATCGCAAAATGTACACTGTGTACGATACCACATCTAGGATGGATGTAAAATTAATAATAACCTATTGCAGTCATTTCTGGTGAGCACTATAAAATATACTGCACTATGTACAGTAAAATGGGTGACAAACGCAAGGCACGTACCTTTCACTATTTCTACAATAAATGCCAAGAAGACAAACACAATATGAATATGTGATTCCCATACATATAGGCGTGCAGTGTAAGGATGTGCTGTTATGTTCCTAAAGGTTACCAGGACTAGTGTGTAAACGAGTTACTCAGATGATCTCTAAGTCTCTAATAGATCATTCCATGTCAGGCAAGACCAAAAGGAAGCAACAGCTATTCACCTGGTGGTGCGATCAGTAAGAAGCAGGTCTTCATCAATCATACTGTCGATGAATTAATGATAAAAAACTTTACTCCTAATGTTTAACTAAAAGACCATCGGTGTCAACACGTGTAGAGTCAAACATGTGTTGGCAGACAGTTCCATCAAATAGATGCTTATCTATAAAGGACACTTTTATCATTCACTAAAATCGCAGTTATATGGTGAATCTACATCTAAACGACACCTGCCTATAATTTATAAAGAACAAATTTGAGGTGTCCATTAATTGATGTTTATAATATATAGGTTTGACTGTAACTAAAAATATGGATTATAAGAGACATTAAGTGTTCTGGCTCAAGAGTGATCATTTCACTTAAAATAAACGTTTATTGAAGAGAAAGGAGAAAGTTGGCAAACTATAGAACAGTTTTGCTTGAAAATACAACCAATTGAACACATTCGCAAAATAGCATTCTCCATGTAATATCCTCCACCATTATCACTATCTCACAAAACAAAAACTCTTCCCACTCTTACAGAACTCATTGCAAGGCTATATTTACTTACTGTAGGAAACGTGTGCTGTTCTCTAACGCCAGGTAGACAATGCTGATGATGAAAGTCACCAACGTAACAACCAAGTCGACTACATTATACCACTCCTTGAAAAAATTCTTCCTGCAATAGAAGATGAGGTATTGAAATGCAGCAGAGTAGAGCACACCGCCACGTTCACGTTGAATTAAAATTATTCTGAACTAATTAGAGCCAGCCGGTGCCTAATATAACCGATATGTGACACACTTCTTAATGTGAACCCTAAGAATAACTAAGAATACAAAATAGAAAACGTAAAATGTTCAGGGAAATCACGGCAGGAAATTTCATTTTGAAAAAAATCAACTGTAAATTAAATTAAATTTACGTTAATGAAACAGGGTTTAGTATTTATTAAGGCCACATGGCAATGTTTATTTCTAGAAAAAAATTGCTATTTGCGTATTACGGCTCATCGTGCGTGCGTGCATTTTTTAGTTTTTGGTTGGGCCTATAAAAACTTTAATTAGCCTAACGAGCAACATCTGTGAGAGTGGCAGGCCTGTTAGTGTCACAGGGGGGACTTCTTCAGAGTAGCATCAATGATGTTTGCGTGCGTGCCATGTTTGACGACAGGACGAATTTGGCGGAAGTCACCACAAAATAAAGTCACCAAATGGGTGTGAATTGGCAGTCATGCCCTGCAATGTGTGGTTAATGGCTTCATATTGAGATTTGTGGGTCATGGGAGATTCTTCAACAATGATAGCAACGGGTGTTGTTGAACAAGCTTGCTGGGAAATAAGATATGTAATGTATATCAGGGGTTAATAATGACTATAACTGGCAATTGGTCATTATTCAACCCCTGATAGATATATATATATACACATATGTACAAGAGCAGATAATACACATCTGTATATTATCCTGTGTATTATCTGCTCTTGATATGTAGCATAGCTTACCCCTTGCCAATGATGCGGAGGGTGATTTCGACCATGAAGATGCTAACGAGCACGAGCGAAATGGTACCGAACGTGCGATGCAGGTTGTCGTTGCCGAGAGCGATGTCGATGACGACGATGATGATGTCGACAGCAACCAGCAACAAACTTGTGACGCGTACAGCGAAATGGTCGACAAACTTTGCAATTTCTGCTCGAATGTTCCTGCACAGAGTTTTAAAGTAACCATGTAACAGTTTTACAGTTATTTACTTAAAATCTTTTATTCATTATTTATTTTTTTACTTTCACTAATTTCATTTATGTTAATATATTAAACTTTGAACACAACTAGCTTTTTCGGTTGGACTCGAGCTGCTATATTATCCAATCAAAAAATAAAATCCTATCTTGTCTTTAGGCACAGCATTTTTCACAAAATATCCTTCAATTAATGTTTTCCGCTATTGTGCACTAAAATAATTGTTTATGCATGCCTCCAGAAGGTCTCATAAAATCTAAGTGATTAGCACCAAATCTGTTCATAAAATCCGATTTGCAAGAAAAGTGAAACAATATCGCCAGGGACTATTTTAAACGACACTGGCCATTATTTGACAGTCCAGGAATAGTAAAGACTATACTATCACACACACGAACCCATGCACGCACGCACACACACGCACACACGCACGCACGCACGCACACACGCACGCACACACACGCACGCACGCACGCACGCACGCACGCACACACACGCACGCACGCACATATATTATGTTGACCTCTCTTCATTTACACTTTCCTTTAAAGTATATTGAAACAGAGAGATGATAAAGGAAATGATGCTTGAAGGTTACAGTCAGCAGTGTTACAATAATAAATAATGAACCCAATTAGATCTATAGTCTAATCTATAATTAACCTACAATACATCCAAGAAGAGAAGTCGGGACTTGTGTACATACACTGCTGATAACAATACCGCACATAAAATGTGTCTGAAATCACGACCCCAATGTGTACGAAGCCCGTTTCCCTGCATACGATTTGATTCAGTTAAATTCACGATTTTAGGGATCATTCACACCAGAGCTACGCTCATCACGATCGCCCCACGCTCCAATTTGCCCGAGCGTGGTGAGCGTGGTTGAGAGCGTGGCCAATTGGGCCCCAGCCGGGCCCAGCGCCGATACTACGATCTAATTACGTCGATACTACGATCTAAGTGCGTCTTTACCCCGATCTCATTGCGCTCAACAAGCTTTCACCACGCTCAACACCACGCCCGCATCACGTAGCACTAGGCTCACTGCGTCTTTATTGCGACCTATCAGATCGCATTGCTCACCGCGCCTCAATGTGCACATAGCTTTAGTCAAGGCGCCGGACTGCGCTGGCAAGGTCATAGTATCCGCGCAGGTTCTATCATCATCAGTTCATTCTGCGTGCTGTCAGATTAACATCAGATATTAAGTCAACATTTCACTAAATCAGTATTACATCAAGATTATTTTCTCGGACACAACTATTTGCGCAAAAGAAGCGGGAGAGGCGTGGAGGGGGAAGGCGAGCAAAGAACCCAAGAGCGTTGCATGGGGAGTCCGTTATTCATTCAGTGTTGCCTGGAATCAGAGCCTGAGCAGCCTAAGAATATTACCCTGCCTTCCAGCCACGCAGGCCATGAGGTGACGTAGCACCGGGCGTTGTAGTATCAAGCAAGCCAGTGTTTTGTCGAAAGGGCAAGACGAATAAGTTCTAAGTTTCTTACGAGGATGAGGAAGCAGGCATGGTTGGATTGGGCTGTGCAGAAACACTGGTGCTTCGTAACAAGAAGATGAAGGCTCAATGACATGGACGAGAAAGAATTTCTTTGGGAGAGAAGGGGCAGGCCGAACTTGGGGAAAGATGTAGCGAGCTCACTCTGGTACCAGCAGGCTCGCACCCGCGTTGGGACGTCTGAAGAAAAAGAAATCTGGCAGGAGATGTGGAGATGACAGAGCAAGATCTTCGTTGGGTCTTCTATTTTCCTTTCTCTGTCCTCTAGCATGATGAGGGCTGGCAATTAAGTAATTTCGAGTTGTCCTTCTACGAGAAAATGGCATGGGTGTGTTGTTTATCCATAGTGGACACTGAACTTGGTGGGGTGGCCAGGTAGCACCCAATTTAGTACCTCAGGTTGGCAGGAGTGATTCTGAGGGTTGTATTGACGCACTGACACGTATGCGAACGGCCACACGGCGTGGTTGAGCGCGTGGCGAGTTACCTGTAGTTACGACAGTCGGAGCTTGTAGGAGACCCTTTAGCAAGAGCCGTGATCTGGTCGCAGAGGACATTCATGGAGTTAGTAACAGTGTGTATGAAAACGTAGTTTGACATTCGTGTGGAACGGGGCGCATTTTTCACGACCGACACGCTTGCGATCGACAGTTAAGTTTACCAAGCTCGAGTTGTGGGGTATACGCCTTCCACGTTCTAATATGCCGGCACTGCGCTGTATTTCCGCCAAGCGCCGCACCCGATTATTTTTGAATATTTGTTCAAGTTTGCCAGCTCTCCGCTCTCCACGTCATGGTGACTGCACCGCTCGATCGCCGATCGCGTCGTCATTATACGTTATCTTGCGTTTAACGTTTCATCACGTCTTAGAGCGTGTCGAGGTGGTGCGATCGGCGCCTGGTGTGAATGGGGGTATTAGACGTGCCAGAGTTTAGAGCGAATGGCAAAAGGCATTGATTAGGGCAGGCAATTGCAAAGAATCTAGTTCTGAGCCAGTTGTCTGTATGGGCCTGAGCTTCTTTATATAATGGAAAACAATATGTTACAACATTAAACGAGAATCCTGACTCTTATGTAGCCACTTATTAATTACCTTCTCGTTCTCACTAGTGTTCTCTTACGACGCAAAACAGTGTTAGGCCTGTCGCCAGTTGGTCGGGTAATCTTGCTACTATCATTTGCTCACCAGTATGTCTCTGGAGAGGGCTGGAGGCTGCTTTATATTATTCAGGATAACGCAGGTACCTTCCAGATACTCTGGGTGGTTGAATTATAGTTAGATAGATGTAGCCCGACCACTGGGGCGACCAGGCTTACCCTGTTTGCTCGTAGGAGAACACGGTGTGAGAAGCGAGAGGTTAATTTATAGTGGCTGATAGATGTAGTGATTTCTGTTAATGGGTTGTTCTATTGTTGTCTTGATATTAAGGGCAAGCGTCATCGTCGTTTGTCAATTGCGCTGCCCTTATCAATGCTTTTGCGAGTGATAATCAGTTATTGATATGACTCACTGGTGATTATCAGCATTCATCTCATAAGTCGCTGTAATAGCAGTAATAGATTTTAATGTTGCTATCATCCCGGCTTATTAATCCTAATCACAATCATGAGGATAACTATTAGCTTTCTCGGCTAGCATTCGTGTGGCTGTGGTCAGTGTAGAGTTGATTTGGTAGGAACTTAATGTAAGATACACAGCACTTTATGAGACGTGTTAGAGAAACATGTGTGTTCATTGCATTTTTAAAACCTTAAGACATTTACAATTTCGTTTTGTAAGATATCGTTTTTTTCGCACGGTTCATTTTTGCTGTTTCTAGTAGTGAATCACAATTTTTTATAAACTATAGATGGCTGAGTCTCTAGGCAGACACGGGATTGGCAAACCAATTTCATGTGTGCAAACGCATTTGGTTATTGATCAGGCTGACTGGAACTCATTGGATTGTTTCCGTGGGGAGGAAGAAGCATGTCTCGTATTCCTGTTCTATAGAATATAATAATAATCGGGATATAAATCTTTCGTATACTTCTTTAGCGATACTAGTTTTGGTAAGTACAGAAAACTGTTATGGGTTGCATAAGGTTGTAATCTGGCAGCATTGTTTGCTTCTGGGATGTAGTGTGACGTACAATACCTTAATATAACATACTATCAGTAAGTAGATAATAGGGAATTATTTCCCTCTTTATCTACTTCTGATACTTATGTGCAGAATGAACAGATGACGTGTACTACGACTTTCTTCCCTCGATCTGATATGCAGAGCCCGGCGGTGCATGCGATAGACGACGTTTAGCGCTATTTACGGGAAAATTAAGTTCACTGGTATAGAAATAGCAGTTTAGTTAGAAAATCGTACAGTAGGGATTTGGACTTAGATTTATCTGAACATTGTTGGATTCTGAGCATCTTGACAAAACAGACTGCGTTATATACCTAAGTGACGTGCCAGGCATGATTTATGCTCATAAGATTAGAACCATATTCGTTGTTGCCTTCTCATGTTGGACAACGTATCTGATACCCTACCACAACACACTATATGCGTTCTGTCTTGTACGGCGCTTGCTTGACTTTTACTATTTTTCGTGGCTTAGAAGTACAGATGCACATGCAGTCCTTTTCTTTCAAAGGAATTTTCAGCTTCGCACCAGCTTTGTATGTCCACTCGTGAACACGATGAACATATCTCAAACCCATCACTCCCATCAGTTTCGCTTCAGCAAATGAGACCCGTGAGGTCATCGTTCAACCTACATCTGTCATGCTAGCGACAAGATCCCAGTTTCTGTTGAAGTAAAGCGCTATGCCATTTCACCTTTCTTCTGGCCATTCCAAAGATTGATTCGTGGATGATTTATAGTTGTTAAGTTCATTATTCGCCTATATGATTATCGTGTAACCATCGGAGTATGTAGTGCTTGTTCTGACACGGTAGAGCTATAGTTACGATGACCGTAACGATTCTGCATGTACAGCTATGTTGTTAGCGCTGTGGATCCATTATCCATTCATATGCGCTATTTTCCATCATTATATTCCATTTGGGAGTTTACTGGGAAAACACGGGTCCAGCATTTGTCCATTATCGAATTTGTACGGTTATGGACACTTGGCTGCAGCGGCTCTATGTCTCCCTGAGTATGCCGGAACGTACCTAGTACGGTTCCGGTATATCCGTGTACCGGAACGTACCCTTGGTATATCTACACTGCGGACCGTACCCCGGGGGGGTTCACTGACTCACTTTTATGCCCGGTATTACCCCATGTGCGATTCCAAATTTGCGGGTTAGGGGGGGTGTTTTTCAATTCTAGCGGGCCCGCCGCTGGAGCAAATAGGCCCCCTTTACAAAGCTAATCCGCTTAATGCCCTCGGGATCTGTTCAGTCAAGCACCGCGCCCGAGTAGATCCCCCTCATTGGTCCCTCCTTCCTCACTCTTGCCCTCCACTTGTCATGCAAGACCTCGCATTAGGGGGTAGGGGTCGTGTGGACTTTTTATTTGTGTATGCAATAGGGGTGGGGATTTTTCAGTTGTGTTTTTGCAATAGGGGGTGGTATTCTTCAATTTGTGTCTGCAATAGGGGGTTGGTTTCCAATGTGCATGTTCGCATAGGATAGGGGCCTATTATTTTTTAGTTGAGACGCCGCACAGGGGTAATACGGCATTATAGTGACTCCCCCCGGGACCGTACCTGCCTACTCCACTAACGAGTCTAGGGAGTCGCTACGCCTACTCCCTAACGCCTACTATATCAGATTAGTTACCAGGGTACGTTCAGTTACCGGGACGCGACCCTGGAGTAAGTGTCTGGCAGTTGAGCACAGCTACAGGGAGATAGACCTATCAGCACATAAACTGACATAATTTTGCTCGTACGGGGATTTTTCAAATGATCACTGTGCTTTTCTAGCAAAAGTGGGAGTTATATCACTGGTAATAAATTATGTAAAATGTGCAGGCAGCGCAAATGTTCAGGCTACAGTTTTGGAAAGTACGCTTAATCGTTATACATTTCCCTTCCTGGTCCAGGTATCTTCATGTTACCGCTAGTAAATCTTACTTCCTATTAATTACGGCGCGCTTTACCATAATTTAAATATCAATTCCTGCATTCTTTTCTATTTCTACTCTTTGCGTTTTTTTTCTTCTGTGTAACTTTGTTCTGCTTCCCGAATCGGTACTCCTGGTCCTCACACTTTCCTGCACCATTCTTTAATTCATCAACAGTGGCGTAGCTAGGATTTTCCAGCGGTGGGGTGGGGGGCATGCGGGGCGCCTTAATTTTCGTCAAGGGGTGGCACAATTATATACTTTTCTTTGTATATTGTGTCTAACGGCATTGGTTTTTAATTTCAATTTTTTTTTTATCAAGCAATGAATTATATCAGCTGGGGGCTCGGGGCACCTGTCTGGGGGCACAGAAAGATTATTGTGGGGGGGCTTGTGCCCCCATGGCCCCGTAGCTACGACCCTGACATCGCACCTCTTCCTTCTGACATTGTCCTTCTGCTTCACGTCCACTCACACCACTTCCTCCCCCTCCGCCTTTCACCACGTAAACTCCCCATTTCTCTCCGTCTCTCAATTTCCTGCACCTGCCTTTCTCACTCCCTCCCTCTTTCCATCTTTTCCCTATACTTCCCCTTTGCACTCCGTCATCCCTCCCCTATCCCTTGACTCACCCTCCACCTGGTTAGTACCTCGCAACTAACTTTATGCATGAATATGTAACTTACCACATGTGACAGGGGTCTAACCCTGTGAATCCAATGCAGATGTTTCCGCAGTGTGTGTGTAATGGCGTGCTTCGAAGGGCCGAGCGTTATCAGTGTGCGTATCCAGAAAAGGATGAAAGCGGGGGGAGTGGGTGGAGGTGAGGGCGGGGGGCAGAAATGCTACCAAATGTACATGTACCCCACCCCGTGTGTCGTGCGTGCCCGGGTGCTAGGGTGGGGGGATGGTCCAGGAGTTTTGAAATATTTAATGCTTTTCCTGCAATCTGAGGCTACTGTGAGGGCCATATTCTGATGTCTGTGACACTATCTCAACCCTAGAACTCACCCTACGAACTTAGGATTGTAAAACACTCTTCATTGATTTTTTTCTGGGCCTGAAATGGCGAGGGGGGGTGGCGATACGGCCGGGCTCGCCTATTGCGTGAGATACGCCATGATATAGAGGTGTTCTTTGGCCCCCAAGAAATTGTGGATTTTCGGGGTGTTATCTGGTGGATTCTGCAGTGACGATTTTGCACTTTTAACCATCCAATACCCTATTTTTTAATAATATTTAGTTGCCAATAAAATTAACATGAAGTGGTATTTTCAGGAATTTGAGAAGAAGAAATGGCTCCATTATTATAGGTTATCCTTTATTGGCAAAATTACTGATACTTCAAGGGTATACTATGTAGTTCAAAGTAATTTTTTATTGGAAAATGCTAGGTAACCGCAAATTTTCTGTTTAAAAGTCGGGGTTTTTTGGTTGCGCGCGTGAGCAAAACGGGTGGACGCCTATTTCCCACGTGTTAATCTGATTAGGGACAAACTACGGTGTAACATGTGTTTTGCAGGCGTTGATGAATTAGTAGATTGAGGCTGGGCTTGGCAGTTGTTTTTGGTAGTGGTCTGTGTAGACCATGCGCTAAATCCCGGTGGCGTGATGGCGGGGATGATCCCCCCGCTCTTGAGGAGGGAAGGGATGCCTGTACCAATATCCCCCGTAGGATTTAAAAAAAACCTCCTTTCTTCCGTGCCCACTTGTGAAAGTTCAGCTTAACTATGATATTGGAGACATGGGCCAGACCTAATCATTTTCAATTACTGCGGGGGTGTACAGGGGGAGGGTCCAGGGGTGTCCGATCCCCCACCTGCTCGCGCAGAAACGATCTGAGGGGGTCTTAATTTCAAAAAATTTAGGGAGGCCCACAACCCCTTTTGCGTGATCATCCCCCACTCTACGGTCTGGATTTCGCCCTGGTGTTGACGGATGCGTCGGGCAGCCTGTGCGGTTGGATTTGCATGTTATGGAGAGAATGGTAAACGTGTTTTAGGGTGGGCGTATTCTAGGTCATTGTGATAATTGGGGGTAGAACGCGGGTTGGGGAACGTTTACATGCTGGTTAATTGTGCTGCTCAGAATGAGGGGTTTTTGGGGTTAATATATAGGACAGCGATGTAGGAGTCAGAGGCTTGAGTTGTGGAGACGGGATGTAGTGGTTTAAATGAGGATTTTACGATATTGGGATATGGCTAAGCGCATACGCCGTACGTTACACTAAAAAACGCTAAGAGTGAGAGTAAATGCAACAGGCGCCTGTCTGACTAGGCTGTTTCCATTTACGGAGACAGCCATATACGCAAATGCATAGAACACATTTAACCTGAGATTGTAGGGGGTGCGGTGCAAAGCTAAGGTAATGGCGAAAAGCCTATGAGTGTGTGTTTCCTTCTGGAAACGACTTGGGCAGTGAGTGGTATTGAATCCAACTTGTGCATATCTGCATGCCAGCCATTGCGTGGAGACCACGTGTCATAGGCAACAGCTTGAAAAAAAAACAATGCGTCCACGCAAACAATTCAGTGCAATTTTTTACGGTGCAACTGAAATGAGGAATATAACCCTGCGGCTGCGGAATGCGGAAATTAAGCCTAGAAATCGTACAGAATGCGGAATGGTTGGAGACCCTGCTACACAATGCATTCTTACCCATGAGGCATTGCATCTACGCCATGTCTTGCAGATTGAATCAACAATGAAATCCATGAAGCTATGAATAATAAAATCTAATTGTTTTAATCACTTTGGACTCAAGATATTTCACTTCCTATATCTTACCTCCAGCAAGAAAGGTGTTCGTCCTCCAGGAAGTCGTCAGCTCGCAGCCCATACTCCACATGGATCGTTCCATCGGGCGACTGCGGTTCGCTAACAGTGACGTCACACTGCTTCTCATCCTCAAACTGCGCATACGTCACACGCACCATGTTGGAGTCAAGCGTTAGGAGACTGTCGCTCCTAGAATTGCAAACACGCGCGATTTTATTTATCATACATGCGCGTATGTTTCGATATGTTTGTGTGTGTTTTAATACGGGGAGTTCTTGTTGTTCACCGATGATGCATATTTTATAAAATCAACAACAAGTGCCGCAGAGTGACAGCGCTCAACTGACGTGTACTGTAGCCAGGTATTCTTCTGATTAACTCACTGGCAACCGAATCAAGTGCGCCCTCCTGCCATCGCGTTCGCGCTCAGAGCATATATATACTACTAATACAAATCTAAAATCTATGAT
>NW_014577329.1:189759-203208 GCF_000485595.1 Priapulus caudatus | reverse complement strand
ACCCGCACATTTGAACGCACATGGGTATATTACCGCATATAGTAGCCCCCCCGGGCTCAAGAGTGATCCATTTCCACCTTAAAATAAACGTTTATTGAAGAGAAAGGATTTAAAGTGGCAAACTATAGAACAGTTTTGCTTGAAAATACAATCCAATTTGAACACATCTCGCAAATACATTCTCCTAATGTATATATCCTCCAAACCATTATGGCACTATCTCAGCAAAACAAACACTCTTCGCCACTTACAGGAACTCATTGCAGGCTATATTATTACTGTCAGGAAACGGTGTGCTTGTTTGCCTCTTACACGGTGCCACGTAGACAATGCTGATGATGACAAGTTCACCGCGAACGTAACAACCAAGTCGAGCTCCATTATACACTCCTTGAAGAAAAATTCTGTCCTGCAGATACGCAAGATAGTATTGAAATGGCAGCAGTCAGTAGAGCACCGCGCTCACGTCATCGTGAATTAAATTATTCTGAACTAATTAGAGGCCAGCCGCGTGCCTATATAACCGATATGTGACACATTTCTTTAAGTGTGAACCCTAGATAACTTAAGTACAAATAGAAAACGTTAAAATTGCTTCAGGGAAAATCCGGCTAGGAAATTTTCATTTTTTAGAAAAAAATAACTGTAAATTAAATTATAATTTACCGTTAATGAACAGGGTTTAGTATTTATTAAGGCCACATTGCAATGTTTATTCTAGAGAACAAATTGGCTATTTGCGTATTACGGTCATCGGTGCGTGCGTCGGTTGCATTTTTTAGTTTTTTGGTTGGGCCTATAAAAACTTCAGTTGCTAAGAGCCACATCTGTGAGAGTGGCAGGCCTGTCTAGTGTCACAGGGGACCTCTTCAGAGTAGCATGCAATGTGTTTTGCGTGCGTGTCCATGTTTGACGACAGGGACGAATCTGGGCGAAGTCACCAGCAAAATAAAGTCACCATGGGTTGTGAATTGGAGTTCATGCCTGCTGCAATGGTTGTGTTAATGGCTTCATGATTGAGATTTGTGGGTTCTTGCGGAGGATTTCTTTCACAATGAGTCGAACGGGTGGTGTGTTTGAACCAAGCTTGCTGTGAAATAAGATATTTGAATGTCTCAGGGGTAATATGACTTACTTGGCAATTGTCTATTTCAAGCCCTGTAGATATATATATATACACATATTGTACATAGCTTACCCCTTGCCATGATGCGGAGGGTGCATTTCGCACCATGAGTGCTAACGGCACGAGGCGAAATCGGTACGAACGTGCGATGCAGGTTGTTCGTTTGGTCGCGAGAGCGATGTCGATGACGACGATGATGATGTCGACATGCCACACCCCAGCACCAAACCAGCAACCCTCGTGACGCGTACAGCGAAATGGTCGACAAACTTTCAATTTTTTGCTGGCGAATGTTCCCTGCACAGAGTTTTTAAAGTACCATGTAACAGTTTTTACAGTTATTTATTGTCAAATCTTTTTTTCCATTATTTCTTTTTTTTTAGGCTTTCACTAATTTCATTATGTTTATATATATAATCGCCTTTGAACACACTAGCTTTTTTTCGGTTGGACTCTTGAGCTGTCTCATATGTCTCATCCAATCATACACAATAAAATGCCTATCTTTGTCTTTAGGCAGAAAAAATACAAAAACAAAATAACGTCAACATCTCTACACAAATACACTATATCTACTCAAAAAATACAAAAAAAAAGAAAAAAAGAAAAAAAAAAAAAAAAAAACAAAAAAAAAACAGCATTTTTTGTTTTTTTTTTTTTTTTTTTTTTTTTCTTTTACTTCTCACAAAAAATATCTTCTTCCAATTAATGTTTTCGCGCTTATTGCTGCCTACAAATCAATTGTTTATTGCATGCCTCAGCAAGGTCTCATAAAAATCTAAAGTGATTAGGGCACTAAGAACCTCTCGTTCATAAAATCCGATTGGCAAGAAAAGTGAACAATATCGCACAGGGACTAGATTTTATACGACACTCTGCCACTTATTTGACAGTCCAGGTATATAGCTAATAGACTATACTATCGACATGCACACGAACCCATGGCACGCAGCGCGCACACTACACAGCGTCACAGTCACGTCACCGCACGCCGCCGGCACCGCACACAATCGCACACGCAGCACACTACGCAACGCACGCAGCGCAGCGCAACGCAACGCACCGCACGCACCGCACAACACAGCGCACGCACCGCACATATACTTATGTTGACCTCTGGTTCATTTACACTTTCCTTTTACAGTATATTGAAACACGAGAGATGCTAAGGAAATGGATGCTTGAAGGTTAGCAGTCAGCAGGTTGTTACAATAATAACTTACTATGAACCAACTTTAGATCTATCAGTCTCATCTATAATTCCTACGCTACGACTCATACATCCAAGAAGAGAAGTCGGCTGGACATTGTGATAGCACTAACCCTGGGCTCTGATTCGTCATAGCTACTACCTCTCTCTCTCGCATCATTCCTAAACAATGCTTGGTCTTCTCGAAATCAGCCGAATCCCCGCCAATGACTGTACGCATATGCCGCCCAGTTTACGGCTGCACACTACGAATTTGATCTTAGCTTAAATTCACGATATATCTTAGAGGTGATCATCTCACTATACAGCAGAGCTACGCTCACTCAACGATCGCTGAGGAAACCACGCTTCAATGAAGTTCTTGCGCGCGAGCGCTGTTGAAGTCGGGTTGGTGTGGAACGCGCTAGTCGCGGACTGCCACTCAGACGGCTGCGGCGCCCGACAGGCGCCGATACTACGACTCTAATTACGTGTGGATACTACGATCTAAAGTGCGTCTTTACCCCCGAGTTCTCATTGGCTCACTAAGGCTTTTCACCACAGCTTGGAAGGACGCACGACCCATCTCACCGCGCATCCAACGCTAGCATCTAGAGCTGGCACGGCGTCGTTATTGCGGACAAATCAGATCGGCATCTGCGTTGCGAACGACGCCTATGCACTGCCGCCTAGGCGAACAGCTGCACCGGCGCCTCGTGCAACTGTGGGACCAATCATCGCACATCGTGCCACAGTCCAGGCGCGCGACTGCGGGCTGTGCGAGAGGCGGCTCCCATATAATACCGTGTTCGCCTGCGTTCTATAATCTAGCTATTGCACTTCTGCGTGCTGTCAAGAATTAGGACTCACACATATAATTAAGGAGCGACTACATTACTGAACTTAAATGCCAAGTATTAACATCAAGATTATGTTCTACGCGCACATCAGAGCTTATGATCTGCCAAAAGCACAAGGGCAAGAGCGCCGTGGACCAGGGTGTGACAGGCGCGAGCAAACGAAGCCAAAGAGGTGCAGGAGTCCGTTTCTCTCGCATCACATGTTGCCCTGTGAATCAGGAGCGTGCGTCAGTCGCGCCTCGCAGAAGAGATTTCCCGGCGGCTCCAGCCACGCAGGCCCATGAGAGTTAGACGTATAGAGCGCACCCGACGCTGTCCTAGTAGCACCAAGCAAGACCAGTGGTAAGGTCAAGAAGGGAAGGTGACGACAGTAGCTAGTTCTACAGTTTCCTTACGTCAGAGAAGAGGAGGCAGAGCATGGTGGACTTTGGCTGGCAGAAACCACTGTCTTCTACTAACAAGAAGATGATGATGCCTACAAAAGACAAGAAACCGAAGAAAGAATTGCGTTATGAGAGAGCGAAGGCATGTGGTAACTGGGGAAAGATGTTAAGACGTAGCTCAAGCTGCTGGGTACAGGGCAGCCTCCGCACTTCACGGTGTTGGACGATTCTGTAGAGAGAAATAAGAAATCTGGCGCAGAGAGACGGGTGGAGGAGTTGACTAGAGGAGCAAGATGCTTCTTGTCTTCTATTTCTCACTAACTTCGTCTCGGCGGTCACTCACCGTCGAGGGTCAGGATGAGAGGGCTTGGAAGTTTAAGGAGTAATTGACGAGTTGAAGCTGATGGGAGAGATATGGTTCAGGTGGTGGGTAGTGGTGGGTTGCCTTATCTCATAGTGGACACTAGAGACTGGTGGGGTGGCCAGGGTCAGCAGCGGACGCAATCTTATACCGGACATAGTTTGCAGGACGTGATCTGAGGCGTGGTGATTCGACGTAAAACTGACAGCGTAATGGCGCAGACCCAGCACACGGACGTGGCTGAGCGCGTTGGGCGTAGTACAATCGTAGTACGAACGGGTCGAGCTTGCTAGAGACGCACCATAGTCATAGCAAGAGCGTGATCAGGTCGCAGAGACATCTCCATGGACGTAGTAACAGCGTGATGAAAACGTATTGACATCGTGCTGAGAACGGGGCGACAATTTTCACGCACCCGACACGCTTGCGATACGACCATTAAGTTCGTACCAAGCTCGAGTTACGTGGGTACTACGCCTTCCACGTCTCTAATATGCCCGCACTGCGCTGTATTTCCGCCACGCGCGCACCACGATTATTTTGAACATGTTCAAAGTTTGGCCACGCTCTCCACGCTCTCCACGCTCATGGTGACTGCACCGCACTCGATCGCGATCGCAGTACGTCCATATACGTTCATACTGCGTTCTACACGTTTCCATCACGCTCTTAGAGCGTAGTACGAGCGTGGTGCGATCGGGGCCCTGGTGTGAATGGGGTATTAGCACGTGACAGAGTTAGAGCGAACTGGGCAAAAGCATTGATTAGGGCAGCGCAATTGACAAAGACATCTAGTTCTAGAAGCAGTTTCTGTATGAGGCTGAGCTGCCTTTAATATAATGACAACAATATGTTACAACCCATTAAACAGAAATCCTGACATCTATGCTAGCCACTATAATTACCTTCTCGCTTCTCACTACGTGTTCTCCTACGACGCAAAACAGTGGTAGAGCCTGGTCGCCAGTGGTCGGGCTACATCTATGCTAACTATAATTGTCACCCAGTATGTCTCTGGAGAGACTGCAGGCCTGCTTTATATTATCAGGATAAAGCAGGCGTACCCTCTCCAGAGACATACTGGGTGACAATTATAGTTAGCATAGATGTAGCCCGACCACTGGCGACCAGGCTCTACCACTGTTTTGCGTCGTAGGAGAACACGTAGTGAGAAGCGAGAAGGTAATTATAGTGGCTAGCATAGATGTAGTGATTTCTGTTTAATGGGTTGTAACATATTGTTGTCATTATATTAAAGGCAGCTCAATCGTCTTTGTCAATTGCGCTACCCTAATCAATGCTTTTGCAGTGATAATCAGTTATATTGATAGACTCCTGATATTATCAGCATCATCTCATAACGTCGCTGGTACACTAGCAGTTAATAGATTTAATGTTACTAAAATCATCCCAGGCTTATTGATCCTAATCACAATCACTGAGGATAACTATAGCTTCTCGGCTGGCCATTCGTCCTGGCTGGGGCCAGTGTAGAGCTGATGGTAGCAGAAAACTTACATGCTAACAGATACACAGCACCTTTATGACAGCGTGTTAGAAACAGTTGTGTTCATTCATTTTTAAACACCTCTAAAGCACATTTTACAAATTTCGTTTTGTAAGATAATCGTTTTTTCCGCAACGTTCATTTTTGCTGTTTCTAGTAAGTGAATCACAATTTTTATAACTATAGATGGCTGAATCCACTAGCAAGCCACGGGATTGGCAAACAACAATTTCAGTGTGCAAACGCAATTTGGTTATTGATCAGGCTGGAACTCATTGGATTGTTTCCGTGGGGAGGAAGAAGCATGTCTCGTATTCCTGACTTCTATCAGAAATAAATAATAATCGGGAATAATCTTTCGTATACACTTCTTATAGCGATACTAGGATTTGGTAAAGCTACAGGAAAACGTTACTGGGTTGCATACAGCTGTAATCTGCAGCATTGTTGCTTCTGGGATGTAGTGTGCACGTACATAAACCTACATATAACATACTATCAGAAGTAGATAATAGGGAATTATATTCCCTATTATATCTACTTCTGATACTATGATGCAGACATGAACAGAGGACTGTACACGACTTCCTTCCCTCGATCTATATACGAGCCGGCGAGTGCATGCGAATAAGAACTACGTTAGACTATTTACCGGGTACACATAAGTATACTGGTAAGAAAATAGCCAGTTAGTTAGAAATCGTACACGTAGGCATTTGGACTTAGATCTATACTGAACATTGTTGGGATCTAGAGCATCTTTGACAAACACAGACTGCGTTATATACCTAGTGACGTGCCCAAGCAATGATTTATGTCTCATAAGATAAGAACCATGTCCGTATGCTGTCCATCTCCATGTGCTGGACAACGTATCCGATACCTACCACAACACACTATATGGTTCGTCTTGTACGCGCATTGCTTGACTTACTATTCGTGCTAAGAATGTACAAGAATGCACATGCGGTCCACTTTCTGAAAGAATATTTCCAGCTCGCACCCAGAATGTATGTCCCACTCAGTGAACACAGATGACACATATCTCAAACCACTACACTCCCCATCAGTTTCGTTCAGCAAACTGAGACCCAGTGAGGTCATGTTCAACCTACATCTGTCATGCTAGCGACAAGACTCTCACATTCTGTTGAGTAAAGCCCGCTATGCATATCACCATTTCCTTCTGCCCAATTCCAAAGACTTGATTCGTGGACTTGATTTATAGTTTTAAAAGTCATTATCTCGCCTATATGATATACGTGTAAACCATACGAGTAAATGTAGTGCTTGTTCTGACCACGGTAGAGCTATAGTTACGATGACGTAACGATTATGCCACTGTACAGCTATGTATGATAATAGCAGCTGTGGAATCCATTATCCATCAATATGCGCTATTTTCCATCAATATATTCCATTTGGGTTACGGAAACACGGGTCACAGAAATTTGTCCATATAGAATTTGTAGGTTATGACCACTAAAGCTGCCAGGGTCTATGTCTCCCTGAGTACTGCCGGAACGTACCCTAGGTACGGTCCGGTATACCGGTTACCGGAACGTACCCTGGTACTATCTAATATGCCGGACCGTACCCCCGGGGGGGGTCACTGACTCACTATATATGCCGGTATTACCCCATGTGCGTTCCAAATTTTGCGGGTTAGGGGGGGGTGTTTTTCAACTTCTAAAGCGGGCCCGCGCGGGAGCAAATAGGCCCCCCTTTACAAAGCTAATCCCGCAATAAGCCCTCGGGATCGTTCAAGTCAAGCACCGCGCCCGCAGTAGACCCCCCTCACGGGCCCCCTCCATTAATTCCCTCCACTCTTTGCCCTCCACTTGTCTGCAAGACCTCGCAATAGGGGGTAGGGTCCGTGTAGGTTTTATTGTGTATGCAATAGGGGTGGGATATTTTCATTGTGTATGCAATAGGGGTGGTATTCTTCAATTTGTGTCTGCAATAGGGGTAGGGTTTTTCAATGTGCAGTTCGCACTAGGGGGCCTATTATTTTTAGTGAGACGCACATGGGTAATACGGCATATATAGTGACTCCCCCCCCCGGACCGTACCTCGCCTACTTCACTAACGAGTCTAGGGAGTCGCCTACGCCTACTCCCTAACCCTAACCATATCAGATAGTTACCAGGGTACGTTCCAGTATACCGGACCGGACCCTGGGTAAGTTCTGGCAGTATAGCACAGCTACAGGGAGATAGACCCTATCAGCACCACTAAACTGACATAAATTTGCTCGTACGGGATTTTTCAAATAGATCACTGGTGTTTTCTAGCAAAAGTGGCGAGCTTATATCACTGGTAATAAAATTAATGTAACACATGTGCAGGCAGCCGCCAACATGTCAGGGCGTACCAGCTTGAAAAGTACCGCTAGCTCGTTATACATACTCCCTCCCTGTGTCCAGTATATTCCATGTACACGCTAGTAAATCTTACTCCTATTAATTACGGCGCTACCATAATTAAATAATCAATTCCCTGCATTCATTTCTATTTCTACTACTTTGCGTTTTTTCTTCTAACTTTGTTCTGCCTCACCGAATCGCTCACCTCACTGTCCTCACCCACTTTCCCTGCACCACTTCTATAATCTCATCACAACAGTGGCGTAGCTAGGATTTTCCCAGCGGGGGGGGGGGCACTGGGGGGCCTTACATTTTCGTCAAGGGGTGGGCACAATATATAACTTTTCTTTGTATTATACTGGTTCTAACGGCATTGTTTTTAATTCAATTTTTTTTTATCAAGCCATGAATTTTCAGTGGGGGGGCAGGGCCGGCTGGGGGCACAGAAAATTTGTGGGGGGCTTGTGCCCCCCAGGCCCCGTAGCTACGCCCCTGCATCGCAACCTCTACCTTCTGACATGTCCTCTGCCTCACGTCCACTCCCACACCCACTTCCCTCCCCCTCCCGCCTTCCACACGTAAACTCCCCCATTTCTCTCCCTCTCTCACCTTTCCTGCACCCTCCCTTTCTCACTCCCCTCACCCTCTTCCCATCTCTTCCCTATACTTCCCCTCTACCACTCCCGTCATCCCTCCCTATCCCCTTGACTCACCCCTCCCACCTGTAGTAACCTCAATAACTTTATGCAATCATTAATTACCACAATGACAGGGTCTCCAACCTGTGAATCCAATGCAGAATTTCCGCAGTGATGGGTAATGGCGTGCATTCGAAGGGCCGAGCTATACTCAGTGGCGTATCCAGAAAAGGATGAAAGGGGGGGAGTGGGGAGGTGGGGCGGGGGCGAAATGTACAAATGTACCAATGTACCCACCCCGTGTGTCGTGGCCGTGCAGTGCTAGGGTGGGGGCATGCTCCCCAGGAAGTTGAAATATTTAAGCCATTTTTCCTGCAATCTGAGGCATACTGTGGGCCAATATTCTGATGTCTGATGAACTATCTCAACCCTAGGACTCAACCCTACATTTAGGATTTAAAACACTCTTCAATGATTTTTTTCTGGGCCTGCAATGGAGGGTGGGGGCATACGCCGGCTCCGCCCTATGCGTGGATACTGCCACTGATATTAGAGTGGCTTTGGCCCCCCAAGAAAATTGTGATTTTCAGGTGTTCATCTGCGTGCATTCTGAGTAACCGATTTGCCACTTTTAAAAACCCAATCCACTACACCTAATTTTAATAATATTTAGATCCAATAAAATCTACCATGAACTGGTATTTTCAGAATTTGAGAAGGAAGAAATGGCTCCATTACTATAGGATTAATCCTTTATTGCAAATTACTAAATACTTCAAGGATACATGATAGGTCAAAGTAATTTTTTATTGAAAATGCAGGTAACCGCCAAATTTCTGGTAAAAGTCGGGGCGGGTTTTTGGTTGCGCCGTGAGCAAAACCTGGACGCCATTCTCCCCACGTGTTAATCTGATTAGCAGACAAACTACGTGTAACATGTGTTTTGCAGGCGTTGCATGAATTAGTCAGAGAGGCTGGGCTGGCAGTTGGTTTTGGTAGTGGTCTGTGTGAGACCATGCGGCGTAATCCCGGGGGGATGGGGGGATGCATCCCCCCCGCTCTTGAAGGAGAGGATGGCCTGTACAAATATCCCCCGAGATTTAAAAAAAAAAACTCCTTCTTCCGTGCCCCACTTGAAAGTTCAGCTAACTATGATAATTTGGAGACATGGGCCAGACCTAAATCATTTCAATTACTGCAGCGGCGTTACAGGGGGAGGGTCCAGGGGGTCCGGATCCCCCCCCCCTGCTCGCGCAGAAACGCATCTGAAGGGTCTAATTTCAAAAAATTCTGGGGGAGGCCCCACAAACCCCCTTTGCGTTGATCATCCCCCCCACTCTCGGTACGGATTTACGCCCCTCGGTGTAGACGGAAGCGTCGCGCTCTTGTGCGGCTGGATTGATGTTATGGAGAGAATGGTAAACGTGTTTTTAGCGGTATCTAGGGTCATTGCTGAAATGGGGGTAGAACGCGGTTGGAGTACGGGTTAATGTGCTGCTCAGGATGTAGGGGTTTGGGGTAATATATAGGACAGCGATGTAGGAGTCCAGAGGCTGGTTGTTGGAGACGGGATTAAGTGGTTTAAATGAGGATTACGAATGGGCATATGGCTAAACGCATACGCACGTACGTTACAGCATAAAAGACGCTAAGAGTGAGAGTAAATGCAACAGCGCCTGTCTGACTAGGCTGTTCCATTTACCGGAGACACGCCATATACAAATGCATAGAAAACACATTATAACACTGACGATTGTACGGGGTGCGTCTGCAAAGCTAAGGTAATGGCGAGAAAGCACTATGAGTGTGTGTTTCCTGGAAACGACTGGGCAGTGAGGGCTATTGAATTAAACTTGCTGCATCTTCCAGCGCACCATGCGTGGCCAGTGCTCAGGCAACAGCTGAAAAAAAAACAATGCGTCCACGCAAACAATCAGTGCAAATTTTTTACGGTGCAACTGAAATGAGGAATATAACCCTGCGGCTGCGGAATGCGGAAATTAAGCCTAGAAATCGTACAGATGCGGGAATGGTTGGAGACCCTGCTACACAATGCATTCTTACCATGAGGCACTGCATCTACGCCATGTCTTGCAGATTGAATCAACAATGAAATCCATGAAGCTATGAATAATAAAATCTAATTGTTTTAATCACTTTGGACTCAAGATATTTCACCTCCTATATCTTACCTCAGCAAGAAAGGTGTGCATCCTCCAGGAAGTTCGTCAGCTCGCAGCCCATACTCCACATGGATCGTTCCATCGGCGCACTGCGGTTCGCTAACGAGTGACGTCACACTGCTTCTCATCCTCAAACTGAGCATACGTCACCGCACCATATTGGCAGTCAAGCGTTAGGAGACTGTCGCTCCTAGAATTTGTACAAACACACGCGATTTTATTTATTATTACATGCGCGTATGTTTCGATATGTTTTTGTGTGTTTTAATACGGGGCGTTCTTGTTGTTCACCGATGATGCATATTTTATAATAACAACACAGTGCCGCAGAGTGACAGCGCTCAACTGACGTTACTGTAGCCAGGTATTCTTCTGATTAACTCACTGGCAACCGAATCAAGTCGCGCCCTCCTGCCATCGCTGTTCGCGCTCAGAGCATATATATACTACTAATACAAATCTAAAATCTATGATAGGCTTTGCTATACCTACTGGTAGTACAGTAATAAAGATACAGCTGTGTAACTTTAATGACTTCGCTATATTAACATGTTATCATGGATATGCGTCAAGCGCGAGCGTTAGTGGTGGTGGCTGGGAAGGGGTGGAGGGGGTGGCAGGGAAGAAGGAGGGTGGGGGAGGGGAGGAAGCGTAGAGGGGGAGGGAGGGTGGGGGAGGGGTGGGTGTAAGGCTAGGGGCTCTAATAGCAAAAGCAGTTCAGTCCTTTGTTAACAGTCAACAAATCCATGTTTAACCCTCCTCTTGAGGATCAAAAGGTTATCAGACACTTACTCTTCGCACGTCAGCGGAAAGTAGATTCATGGTCCTTTCAATAAAGTGATAAAAACGGCTAGGTCAGCGCTGAAACAAAAAAGGTTTGCACTCGGTCCGTTAGACCATGTCCTCAGAAAATGTCTGATATGCTACTTCCCAGTGCCTTTGACCTGTGACCTCCAATTTCTGCTGGTGATGGCGTTTCCTCCCATTACACTATACATCGAATAAGAGACGTAGATGACGCTGTTAGATTTGGTGCTGCAATTCTGCATTTCCTCCCTATACCTTAAGTTAAGAAGAGAATGTTCCCCCTTCTTTTACACTCTTGACCTTTGACCGTGACCCCCAGCTTCGACATCCAACTCGTTTCAGATTACCCGCCCACGTCCGACTTTCGAATCCGTACGTCGAGCGGTAAGATTTGTGCCCAACTGTTGACGCATGCACGCACACACGGCACGGACGCACAGGACGATCAGCCGATTCTACAAGCTGCATCTGACTACGTCAGATGAGCTAACAATTAACAACATGGAATAAGTTATTGTACGCTGGTCAAATTATGTACTATATGGTATGCGGACAGATACACCAGAAAATTAGGGGTAATGGCAAACTGTACTCTTTAGCAATTTAGTCTCATTAGTATTACATTTTTAATTCAGGGCTCTCACCAAGAATTTCAAAATGCATGTCGTTTATTAAAGGGCCTGAAAGGGGGTCGTGCCATAAGTTGCCCTGTTAAAAATGAAAACACAATCAGTTTGGAGACACAGCACAGCATGACTGTTTTGGCGATTGTCAAAGGAACACAGCTCCGACTAGATAGAGGGCACTCAAAGAGAGTGCATACCTCCGCGAGGCGTGTAACATGTATACATGTGTATAACAGCTGGCTCGCTGCTAGGCTGCCTGCTGACTTGGACGCCCTAAGGCGAGCTGCTGCTGACTGACGCCTAAGGCAGCTGCTGCTGACTGGAAGCCCTAGGCGAGTGTGCTGAATCGATCGTGCTAACGCATGTAACATGTTGGCTCGCTGCTGGCTACACACACACACACGAACACACACACGAGAGCGATCACATTATCTCCCTGCAACTCCGTTGCGCAGAGGTATAAGGGCTCGTCAAAAGATTTATGGATGTAGCAATTAGCATCAGCTTTGAAGGTATGTCGAACCTGTTATTTAAATATTTTAAATGACTAATGAACAAAAACAACACAGAAAAGCTCATTTGTGCTTATTAACAACTCAAATGGGCGTATATCTCATTAATAATTTGTGTATATTGTTTTAGGTGGTAGAGAGGTCTATGTTAATTAATCACTATAAACCATCTTCTATAAACCATCTTGAAAAATATTCAAACCTATATACACAAATGAATACAATGTACGGTGATTAGTATATAGCAAGTATTATCACTATGCGTCATAAACTATGCCTACACAAAGGGTTTGTACGTCACACATTACTAAATAACCTTCATAATGTTACATAGTGCAGGAAGTGTTAAATAACCTGTAGCACTCTTATTGTACTCACGCGAGTGTTTGTATATACAATATAGATATATACAACACGTGTGTACATATATAACATATGTGTTGTATATATCTATGATACAATGGAACATTTATTGGTCGGTAACTACGACTATACTCTATGACTATACTACTTAACTACATTAAGGCGCTTAAAATCCACGTGTGAAAATGAGTTTAGAGTCCAATATTAGGCAATCCCAATCATTTTGAAATGAGATTGTGTAAATGTTGTTGTAAATGTAAACAAAATCCTTACTGCTGAACATATTATCATGAGTAGTATATTATCAGGAGTAATACTAATATATAATAGTTATATTATCGGGAGTAGTAATATTATCCCTATTATCTACTCCTGATATTATGTAGGGCGCACGCGCACCGCAGGGTGTAGATGCGGCTAGTATTGATCGCACATGGAGAGTAGTTTACACACACCAACCTATAAACCATTCACCATTAAAAAAATGCGGTAGCATGCCAAACATAAAAGCACATAAACATAACATAC
>NW_014577329.1:185833-189734 GCF_000485595.1 Priapulus caudatus | reverse complement strand
CGGTTGTGAGTGTTAAGCGGTGGCGGGGCGTCTTTGTCTTTGTGCGTGCGCGTCTGCTGTGCGTGCGTGCGTGCGTGCGTGCGTGTGTGTGTATGTGTATAGCGCATATAGGCAAGGAGGTATGAAGTGAGTGCGAAATAAGTGAAATATCACAGTTCGATTAGTGGCGCGATATTCGCTGCGGCAGTTGTTACAGCCGACATTTGTCCGAGGACGACGAAGCCTTTACCCGTGAGGCATACGACATGTCTATTTATAACGGCTAGACGTACTATACTATCTATACTATCGTCGACTGATTATGAAGCAGCGCGATTCTTTATACACCGGCTGATAAGAAATACGACGCGAGTCGCTCGTACCGCCTTCTTCGATCATTCATCCTCATTATTGTAATGTGGATAATGTGATTTGGAATTGTAAATTTATGCCATATGATGTTTCATTTTATAGAAATAAAATACCTTTGTGTTAATACCTTGTGATGATGACCTTGTGAGGAATATTTTTATTTTTATTTATTTGCCGTATGGTTTCATGAGAGAAACTGTTCAGGTGGTTTTTCTTGTCTGCATGATTTTGAAGACATTTCTTCTTTTTCTTCCTTCGCATTATTAGTCCCACTCAAGTGGGGTCGCTGCAGTTGACTATACTGTATATATAACCACTATATATACACTGTATATAAGAAATGAAAGTGTTGAGAAGAAGTGCTTTATATAAGGGAATAATGTTGTTTCATCAAATCAATGTGTTGTACATTCGAGATTTGTTGTGGCTTCTTACAGCATGCAGCTGCCGATTATACATCTGGGGCAAATAAAGGAAAACTACGTACTAAATACAACCACAACACACCGATGTAAACACAGCAACATGCCACAGCCACCTGTCTGTCCTCTTCTTCCGCACCACGCTGTGGGTGAGGGGTGCCTTCTCTCCAGCCAGCATTCTCCTCGTGGGGCTTTCTCTGCCGCTTTCATATTCCTGGAGACACTGATCCTCCGGTATCTTGCTGAGATCTGTCTGTCTCACCTCCTCACTCTCCATGTTTGCTGCCGACCGGCGAGTGAACGCGGATGGCGTTTCACACACGCACACGCACACAGTTCTACACGCTGTTCATACGCAGTTTACGATTACATAATCGGACGCACGTGGCTTCACGGCTTTGGCCCTCCATAATTCACAGCTGTAACTAGGCAATCCCATCGTTGTCCGCCTCCGCTAAGGTTATAATCATTCCGAAAGTCCATCGCCGGCAAACGCCTCGGGTATTCACAGAAAGCCGAGTGTCCGCCAGATTCACGTCTATAGGTGATCATTAGCCGGCTATTTAGAAAGGCCATGAGGTGTCTTGGTGGCCCAGGGGCATGCTACCGCAGCTGGTGCATAGAGCAATCGAGTACGTATAGTAAGTATTACAGGGCGATCCTCAGCGCTTCTCTCACTGCGCTGATAGCCGCGCGTGCTGTCGAGTCTCTATGCTAGTCGAGTCTCTAGGCTCTCTCTAGGCTACTCCCTCCGCACACGATACGTTGTGAGGTGGCTCCCACACGAACACGCGTTTGCGTTTGCGCTGGCAATCACGTACTATAATACAGCTACTCTGCGCTTCTCTATTCACAGGCGAGCCGACGTCACAAACGACGGCGACGGCGCAGCGCGCGTAAACCGATCCAGGCAGGCTGCAGTGGTCGGGTGACGCACGCGTGGCATCAGCATGGCTGCGCCTCGCGCGCTCAAACCACTATCCCCGCGCTGCAGGGATGAGGCTGCACCAACCCTCGGCTCGGGTGATACTCCATTAGGAGTGTTCCCTACTTTAATGTTATTAATGGTCATAATAACATGTATATATATATAATATATATATGGTCATGGTCATATATTAGTTTGTGGTTTAATGTCATTTAGGTTAGGGTTAGGGTTAGGATTATCAATCATTAATCATTAATCATTAATGATGGCAAAGTTGGGAACACCCCTAATGGAGCGTTAGCCAAAACCTCGTATCCTCCCCCCACCACCGCCCACTAGATAGACGGCGACAAGAGAAGACTGCGTCTCTTCATGTTGCTCATCGTCGAAAAATCAATGAATGTGACATTATGTCACAACAAGCTGGAAGCTGTATTGGACAGCGAATAAATCATGTACTTATATTAAGGTTTCTATTTCTTGAGATGCTACGTTCATGCCTTTGGGCACCTATAACATGTACCAAAACTCAACTAAGCTCGTAATTTTTCTGCCATTTGTGTTGAAAATGTGTATAGGATATTTGGGTTCATTAGGTAATATCCTTTTGGCTGTTGCCTCCTCATCAGTCACTGCGGCTGCGGCTTATTTGGTCTTGTTTTGCAGCAAATAAATGGTTACCACGAAGATTACTGCTACTCTGCCCCGTAGCTATACTCGTCGCACTACAGCTCTAATGAAAATTGGCTTATCCGGCGGAGCAAATTAACCACATCTACTTGGATATTGTTGCTAGGTCGTTCAAGCTAGCCCTAGCTACACATTTTTCTCAGGCGTAGACGCCAAGTTATCGATTTTGTCAAGTTATCGACGCTGTCAAGCATTGTTTTTAGAACGTCCTGTGGCGACGATGATTGACAGATAGATCTAGCTAATCATTGTTACGATAGCGGCACACTAAAAACGCTTCTTAGTATCGAAGTGCCGCAAAATCGGCAAATTGGCGTGCATGTGTGAAAATACATGTTGTCTAGCTTAACCTACCTGCCATCAATAATCATGCGACATGATTACTGGCAGATAGAGAAACTGCTGACATCACATGCACTCAAGTATTATTAATATTAAAATTAGTATTAAAATGTTTTATTGGTTCTTGATCCGATGTATGGCGCGAGATAACCGTTGCTTCTTACTCTTACCAAGAGCGTATTCTTAAGAAGGCCTTCTTAATACGCTCTTGCTCTTACTGATGTAGGATTGTGAGATCAGTACAACACTGAATAGGCAGTGACTAACCGTGCCGACCACCAGGGACTGCACCCATCAATCAAATGATCAGAATCGAGAGCACACGCACACATCCACACCCACGCATACATGCACTCACGCACACGCACACATCCATGCGCGCACACATATGCACGCACGCACACGCACACATGCACTCACGCACACGCACACATATGCACGCACGCACACGCACACATGCACTCACGCACACGCACACATATGCACGCACGCACACGCACACATGCACTCACGCACACGCACGCACATATGCACGCACGCACACTCATACATGCACTCACGCACACGCACACATCCCTGCGCGCATACGCACACGTTCATATGGCGTTTTGTGGGAACATGTCTAAGCCTAAGGAGTGACCACAGAATGGTAATAAACTATTACTAATAACATACACAGGCCATCAATGATCTTTTTGTCAGCTAATCACTCATTACTAAAATCGAAGAAATAGCCACTGCATTACCAGAGAGACCAGCGATACAGTCGTCTAGCCCATTACCATGATCACAGTACAGGAACCAGCGCTGCCTGTGCCCAATCGAGGTCAATCAATACCAGAGCATATAATACCAAGTTCATCTTGTAACATCGGGACCAGCCTAATACTGGGTCCACGCCTGTTGTTATCTACATGGGAACCATCTAAGTATGCATTACGACATATTATAATCAGTATTACTACTGCACGGTGTACATAGCATTCCAAAATACATCAAAGACAGCCTTTAGGGAAGGGGGGACCAATGGCAATGAGGGGCGATATGAAGCCTCTCACTTTATGACTGCATGTCCGATATCTCTGACACAGCACACACATAGTAATGCTCATGGGTGTTGCTATCCCCCGGGCGTGGAGGGAGGGTCACGTGATACAGTTGACGTATA
>NW_014577329.1:171226-183818 GCF_000485595.1 Priapulus caudatus | reverse complement strand
CAATTCCTCTGTTTAGACGCATGTGGAAAAAGGTAGCCCGACCAGGCTGTGCGACGGATTGTCTATACAATGCTGGTATTGTAACCCTAGCAATACCGTTTCTTGGAGCTACGGAAAAAGGTAACTTTCGCTGCATAACAGTGACAAGCTGGGCGCGGTTCGAACATTTAATCATCTGTAACTCACTTCTAAGGAATATCTACATTGGGCACCCCCTCTAATATTTATAGTACTCCCATAGGCTACATCTGTGCCAAGTTTGATGCTTTTGTCAGCTCTGTAACGATCATGAAGCTAAGGGACCTGACTAAAGTGTTTACAATCACAATTGCATTGAATATAACCGAGTTGACGATCAGCGTCGCGCTGCGGATTAGTTCCGCCGGTAACACATTAGAGTTATTCCAATGCAGGGTTACGCGGTATTACTGTATATATTATTATGAAATGTATTATTTATGGCAATATAGCCATTAGCCAGCATATTATCACTATATCTACATGTTTTGTAATACGCGACTATTTTTTGGAATTATATATAGTATATAGAGAAAAACATAGCTACTAGTATAGTAGTACCATGTGCTCTGTTGCCAAAAACTGTATAAAATAAGATACAACACAAGACCGAGATGTTGGATCAAAGGTCATACTAACACCTTGATACTAGGGGTGCACCGGATCCAACTTGAAAAAAGTTCCGGTCGGAACTACCTGGCCGGAACCGGAAGTTACGCTGGGAATAAACTTGACAGTTTTGGCCCAGTATTGCGCAAATTCACTCGGCCTGAACGAATATTAGCAGGCACGTACATCACTCAGGCAAGTAGGACAATGCTCATTGTTCTACAATGTCATGTTCTCATTATGTCTCATGTTCTCATACATGTTTTCATTGTCGACATGTTCTCATACATGTTTTCATTGTCTACATGTTCACATTCTACATTGTTCTCGTTGTTCTCAATGCTATAAAGTTCTAATTACAGGATGGTTGTTAGGTGTATGAATCAGCTGCTTACAGTGCATAATTCTGGCATCTTATTCGCGAGCGAATTCTGTGGCAAAACCTGCATGTTGCAGTACCCCTGGTTTTAGTTGATTATTTTCAACTAACAGACAGATGCCATTCCTGCGGCTCTAAGAGTATTTGATTTTAATAGAAAAACTTGTGAATCACCCAACATCAGTTAGGTTCAGTCCAGTTAGTTAGCCGATGTTCAAGTGGCAAAGCTAGGTTTTTTGGGTGGAATAGTGTGAAGTTGTTAACACTATATTGTCAGCAAGTTGACTTTACTGACGCTCAACTACATTCAGTGGCTGATCTTATGATCTTGATGACGCTTGTAGCAGAAATGAAATTAGGAAAAAGTTCCGGTTCCGGCAGACCGGCAGATCGTCAAAACAAGGTGAGGTTGCTGGGTGAAACGACGTATTGTCGCGCCTTTGCGACAACAAATGACCCCTTTCTTGCTAGAAATGAGTTGACAAGACCCTCAAGAAGACTTCTGTAAAGATTTATGGGATGTAGCAAATTAGCATCAGCTTTGAAGGTATGTCGAAACCTGTTATTTAAATATTTTAAATGACTAATGAACAAAACAACACAGAAAAGCTCATTTTGTCGCATTAACAACTCAAATGGGCGTATATCTCATTAATAATTTGTGTATATTGTTTTAGGTGGTAGAGGGAGTCTATGTTATAATAATCACTATAAACCATCTTCTATAAACCCATCTTAAAAAATATTCAAACCTATATACACAAATAATACAATGTAGGTGATAGTATATAGCAAGTAATTAATCACTATGCGTCATAAACTATGCCTACACAAAGGGTTTGTACGTCACACTTACTAAATAACCTCATAATGTTACATAGTGCAGGAAGTGTTAAATAACCTGTAGCACTCATTCATTTACTCACGCGAGTGTTTGTATATACAATCATAGATATATACAACACGTGTGTACATATATAACATATGTGTTGTATATATCTATGATACAATGGAGCATTTATTTAGTCGGTAACTACGACTATACTCTATGACTATACTAACTACTAGGCGCTTAAAATCCACGTGTGAAAATGAGTTTAGAGTCAATATTAGCAATCCCAATCATTTTGAAATGACATTGTGTAAATGTTGTTGTAAATGTAAACAAAATCCTTACTGCGTGAACATATTATCAGGAGTAGTATATTATCAGGAGTATACTAGTATATAATAGTATATTATCAGGAGTAGTAATATTATCCCTACTATCTACTCCTGATATTATGTAGGGCACGCGCCCCGCAGGGTGTAGATGCGGCTAGTATTGATCGCACATGGAGAGTAGTTTACACACACCAACCTATAAACCATTCACCATTAAAAAAAAATGCGTAGCATGCCAAACATAAAGCACTAACATAAACATAACCCAGCACAAAGCAACTGTTGTGTGCCCCTCACACAAACGCTTATTCACATCCGCACACGTGCATGCATCGTTCGTTTACAAACGTAAAAAAATAAGAATGCCAATGAACATATACGTTTTGTTAAAAAAAGGCACATATTTGGAAAACATATCAATATGCGATGCGTGAAACCTTGTAGCCGTGAAGCAGTCTGACACCGTGTGTGAAAAGTGACAGTGAAACGTGTGTGTGGCTTCTTACAGCATGCAGCTGCCGATTATACATCTGGGGCAAATAAAGGAAAACTACGTACTAAATACAACCACAACACACCGATGTAAACACAGCAACATGCCACAGCCACCTGTCTGTCCTCTTCTTCCGCACCACGCTGTGGGTGAGGGGTGCCTTCTCTCCAGCCAGCATTCTCCTCGTGGGGCTTCCTCTGTCGCTTTCATATTCCTGGAGACACTGATCCTCCGGTATCTTGCTGAGATCTGTCTGTCTCACCTCCTCACTCTCCATGTTTGCTGTCGACCGGCGAGTGAAAGCGGATGGCGTTTCACACACGCACACACGCACAGTTCTACACGCTGTTCATACGCAGTTTACGATTACATAATCGGACGCACGTGGCTTCACGGCTTTGGCCCTCCATAATTCACAGCTGTAACTAGGCAATCCCATCGTTGTCCGCCTCCGCTAAGGTTATAATCATTCCGAAAGTCCATCGCCGGCAAACGCCTCGGGTATTCACAGAAAGCCGAGTGTCCGCCAGATTCACGTCTATAGGTGATCATTAGCCGGCTATTTAGAAAGGCCATGAGGTGTCTTGGTGGCCCAGGGGCATGCTACCGCAGCTGGTGCATAGAGCAATCGAGTACGTATAGTAAGTATTACAGGGCGATCCTCAGCGCTTCTCTCACTGCGCTGATAGCCGCGCGTGCTGTCGAGTCTCTATGCTAGTCGAGTCTCTAGGCTCTCTCTAGGCTACTCCCTCCGCACACGATACGTTGTGAGGTGGCTCCCACACGAACACGCGTTTGCGTTTGCGCTGGCAATCACGTACTATAATACAGCTACTCTGCGCTTCTCTATTCACAGGCGAGCCGACGTCACAAACGACGGCGACGGCGCAGCGCGCGTAAACCGATCCAGGCAGGCTGCAGTGGTCGCGTGACGCACGCGTGGCATCAGCATGGCTGCGCCTCGCGCGCTCAAACCACTATCCCCGCGCTGCAGGGATGAGGCTGCACCAACCCTCGGCTCGGGTGATACTCCATTAGGAGTGTTCCCTACTTTAATGTTATTAATGGTCATAATAACATGTATATATATATAATATATATATGGTCATGGTCATATATTAGTTTGTGGTTTAATGTCATTTAGGTTAGGGTTAGGGTTAGGATTATCAATCATTAATCATTAATCATTAATGATGGCAAAGTTGGGAACACCCCTAATGGAGCGTTAGCCAAAACCTCGTATCCTCCCCCCACCACCGCCCACTAGATAGACGGCGACAAGAGAAGACCGCGTCTCTTCATGTTGCTCATCCTCGAAAAATCAATGAATGCATGTGACATTATGTCACAACAAGCTGGAAGCTGTATTGGAGACCGAATAAATCATGTACTTATATTAAGGTTTCTATTTCTTGAGATGCTACGTTCATGCCTTTGGGCACCTATAACATGTACCAAAACTCAACTAAGCTCGTAATTTTTCTGCCATTTGTGTTGAAAATGTGTATAGGATATTTGGGTTCATTAGGTAATATCCTTTTGGCTGTTGCCGCCTCATCAGTCACTGCGGCTGCGGCTTATTTGGTCTTGTTTTGCAGCAAATAAATGGTTACCACGAAGATTACTGCTACTCTGCCCCGTAGCTATACTCGTCGCACTACAGCTCTAATGAAAATTGGCTTATCCGGCGGAGCAAATTAACCACATCTACTTGGATATTGTTGCTAGGTCGTTCAAGCTAGCCCTAGCTACACATTTTTCTCAGGCGTAGACGCCAAGTTATCGATTTTGTCAAGTTATCGACGCTGTCAAGTAGAAATGAAAGTGTTGAGAAGAAGTGCTTTATATAAGGGAATAATGTTGTTTCATCAAATCAATGTGTTGTACATTCGAGATTTGTTGGAAGATTCTATTCTGCAAATTAACAACATGAAAAAAAAGGTAGAGAAGCAAAGCTTACCGATGGATCAGTGGTTTCCTGTCCAGCTAATCAGAAGTAGATAATAAGCTATTATCTACTTCTGAGCTAATCTATCTAAATAATGAAGGGCCGGGTGAGAGCAGTTGGGGGCGTCTGGTGGGCACACCCAACCACTGAATTATTCTGGCAGTGGCCATTCACGATACCTGGGACTATATGCCGAACATTTCCCAGTTGGTTCCAAAAGGTTTCCTTTCCAGCTAATCTAGCTCAATTTTGGGAGTGGGGGCACTTGGGGGCGTCTGGCGGATGCACCCACCACTGAATTATTCTGCCAGTGGCCATTCACGATACTTGCGACTATGCCGAACATTTTCCAATGGGTGCCAGAAGGTTTCCTTTCCAGCTAATCTAGCTCAATTTTGGGGGTGGGGGCAGTTGGGGGCGTCTGGCGGATACACCCACCACTGAATTATTCTGGCAGTGGCCATTCACGATATCTGAGACTATGCCGAACATTTTCCAATGGGTGCCAGAAGGTTTCCTTTCCAGCTAATCTAGCTCAATTTTGGGGTATAGGTTTTTGAGGTCTGGCGGATGCGCCGCACCACTAAAAAATTCTGGCAGTGTCCATTCCTGATACCTGTGACCATGCCGAACATTTTTCAATAGGTTTCATGGGGGTTCCTCTCCAGCTAATCTAGCTCAATTTTGGAGGTGGGGGCAGTTGGGGGCGTCTGGCGGATACACTCACCACTGAATTATTCTGGCAGTGGCCATTCACAATACTTGAGACTATGCCGAACATTTTCCAATAGGTGCCAGAAGGTTTCCTCTCCAGCTAATCTAGCTCAATTTTGGGGTACCTTTCAAATGACCCCACTGACCACACCCACCACCGGTTGCCTGGCAGACTTACATTTCCTTACATGGGTATGTACCCAAATCATTGCTATATGCATGAAAATTGGTTTCCTTTCCAGCTAGGCTGACCCCCCTGGGCTCCCGGTCTATATAATATATGTAAACAAACACGCGTGTTGCAAGGTGCCTGCCTCCGATATCCATTTTGAGGCCCGCTAAGCCAAGTATAAAGCGTGCGGGCACGACGTCACACACACAGCTACGTTCATTGGCTAAAACAATCGAGTAGCAAGGTTAGGAATTTTCGGAATTAATTAATTTTAAGAAAAACTTCAATGTTCAATGAATGACGAACTCGTTCACTTCCGAAAGCGAGTAAAAATGCTGAATTTTTCCACAGCGATGCGAAATGCATCGGCCGGGCCTTTCATTATTTACGAAAAGCAAACAGTCTCGCCAAACACCTACACGCATTAACGGGTCACATCGTTGACGCCCCATTCATGAATAGTAAACGAGGAAGGCGTGGGGCTTATTTGGCTTACGAATATCAGAAAATGCGACGCAACAAAGCCACGCAGGGCGCTAAATAGCGTGTTATTTCGTATTTATGGCAAACTCTATCGTATGAAACGGTTCTAGCGTAGCAGAATGCCCTATTTCCTGAGATCGGTGATTTCATGCTCAATGGGTCCCCACCTATGAAAATATAATAGAGAGGTGCGGCGTAGACTGTGATTGGAAGACACAAAGTGTCAATCCTCGGCGAGCCTCGTCACCATGACCGCATCACGTCAAGACAACTAGTTAGATAGATATGTTCATAATAATATCATCGTGAATACTTAATAAATTGGCTGTATCTCTTGCACGTGCGTCATGCACGTAGCACGTGTTTGTACAGAGAAGAAAAGCAACAATAATAAGAGTTGCATGGAAATGGATCAAGGTTTTTGGGTTAAGTTTAGCATGCTTAGTTTATCGTGTATAAAGCTATAATATATAATATAGCTATATCGTGCATAAAAACACACAAATAGCAGAAAGTAGATATTGTGTATATATACATTTATTTAAAGTTATTTATATGATAACTTTTGATATGTATGTACATAATTAAATAGGTACTTTAACACCATTAAAATTGACAGCATAAGCATTCCTCTATATCAAATTAATCACAAAATTACAGAATCTCAAACAATAATCACCCCAAAAGACAGTGATAGCAATTTAAAGCATCGCAATATCAGCTGGCTAAAATGCCAATTCACAATTTGTTGGAGTAAATCAGTTGATTAATTATACAATCAACTAGCGCTATCTCTTTAGTACAGTAATGAAAACGTCTCTTGGGACAGAAATGTTACCAATCTTGCGCATTCGCTTCTTGCCTTCTGCTTGTCTCTTTAGCAGCTTCATTTTTCTGCTGACGTCTCCTCCATACTGCAATGCAAATGCCGACAAACTACCAATGACAAAAGTAGCTAGTGGCTACAGAGTTAAACGATTTTCGAAAATCTATTAACATCTCAGCTCATCTTATTACGACACATAAAAGCATGTTCATTACTTTAAAAAAATAGTGTGACGAGCAAAAAAATGTCTATGCCAATGTCAATCTACATTTTACCATCCACATAACAACATGCTCCCAACCTTGCATATCTATTGACCTCGAATCTGTGGCTGTGCCTGCTAAGACACATTTACACTGTATAGTCTTTGTGGGAAATATAGAGCACTTACGCATTTTGCAAGCACGTTCTTTTTCAATGCTTTTATGTTCTCTCTAGCTAGCACTTTGCCACCGACCACTGCCTGGATCATGATATCGAACAGCTGCCGGGGGATGGAATCACGTAGCTTCTCACAAATGCGGCGTCCAGTGTCGCGAGCGCCACCTAGATTCACTATATGTGTCAACTCATCGACCTCGACGCTGTTCAGCAGAAACCGCATCTGGAAAATCAAAATTTGTGAAGCGCATGCTGCCACCTATCAGTTATCAGCTGCACTAAAACAACAAATTCACATGCTAGTTGGACAAGCACTTCCACAGTTCCACATCTGACAGCAAGCAGTCCTGTGGCCTGGAGTACTGTGGCAAGCTGGACTGCGGACAAGTAGTTCCACATCTGATCAGATCATTCTTCTTCATTATTATTTATCAAATAAGTTCATTGGATTTCATGGTACTATCATATAAAAGTAAGTCTATTTCATGATAAATCCATCTCCCTTAAGAATGGATTTATGATAAAATATATCCATACTTTTATATTATTATTCAAGCTGCACTGCCTCCTCTGCCACAGTAGATCATTAGTATATGCCTACATATAATTATTTTTATAATTCTAGCAAATATTTATAGGCTTATAAAAAAGACAATATAGAGTAGCAAGTAACAAAAATAGAGTAATACAGCACCTTGACTAGATTTGCCACCTCATAGCCAGCATCTTCATAATCAAAGCTAAAATTTAAAGAAGGGTCTGAGAATGAGGCACACTTCAGGAATGAAAGGTATCATTAGTTACATAGATGCGAACGAATTTGTGTCAGTGCTCTCTCGTGGTATCTTTGCTGAGCAACCTGCATACAAGATATGTACACAATACTGTATACGCTGTATATATTTCGCGGTGGTTTAATTTTCGCAAATTTCGCGAACGTGTCTTGACCGCGAAAATAACAACAAGCGAATAGTTAATACCAAATAATACCGAATATTTCATAATTCACCGATCGCGAAATTAACCACTCGCGAAATTGTCCGTCAAGTCTGAATTTGCGAAAATATCTGTATGCGAAAAATATGGCGTATACAGTATACGACGTTGTCAAACGTGGACAAACATGTTAGATAGGCTCCATTATACTGTGGGCCATATTCTGATGTCTGATGACACTATCTCAACCCTAGACTCAACCCTACAATTTAGGATTTAAAACACTCTTCATGATTTTTTTTTCTGGGCCTGCAAATGGAGGGTGGGGGGCATACGCCGGCTCCGCCCTATGCTGGATACGCCACTGATATTAGAGTGGCTTTGGCCCCCCCAAGAAAATTGTGATTTTCAGGTGTCATCTGGTGCATTCTGAGTAACGATTTGCCACTTTTAAAAACCCAATCCACTACACCTAATTTTTAATAATATTTAGTATCCAAATAAAATCTAACATGAACTGGTATTTTCAGAATTTGAGAAGGAAGAAATGGCTCCATTAATATAGGATTAATCCTTTATTGCAAATTACTAATACTTCAAGGATACATGATAGGTTCAAAGTAATTTTTTATTGAAAATGCAGGTAACCGCAAATTTCTGTAAAAGTCGGGGTTTTTTGGTTGGCCGTGAGCAAAACGTGGACGCCATTCTCCCCACGTGTTAATCTGATTAGCAGACAAACTACGTGTAACATGTGTTTTGCAGGCGTTGCATGAATTAGTCAGAGAGGCTGGGCTGGCAGTTGTTTTGGTAGTGGTCTGTGTAGACCATGCGCGTAAATCCCGGGGGGATGGGGGGGATGCATCCCCCCCCCGCTCTTGAAGGAGGGAGGGATGGCCTGTACAAATATCCCCCCGAGATTTAAAAAAAAACTCCTTCTTCCGTGCCCCACTTGAAAGTTCAGCTAACTATGATAATTTGGAGACATGGGCAGACCTAAATCATTTCAATTACTGCAGGGGCGTGTACAGGGGGGGAGGGGTCCAGGGGGTCCGGATCCCCCCCCCCTGCTCGCGCAGAAAACGCATCTGAAGGGGTCTAATTTCAAAAAAATTCTGGGGGAGGGCCCCCACAACCCCCCTTTGCGTGATCATCCCCCCCACTCCTCGGTACGGATTTACGCCCCTGGTGTAGACGGAGCGTCGCGCATCTTGTGCGGCTGGATTGATGTTATGGAGAGAATGGTAAACGTGTTTTAGGTCGGGCGTATCTAGGGTCATTGTGAAATGGGGGTAGGACGCGGTCTGGGAGAACGGGTTAATGTGCGCTCAGGATGTAGGGGTTTTGGGGTAATATATAGGACAGCGATGTAGGAGTCCAGAGGCTGGTTGTGGAGACGGGATTAAGTGGTTTAAATGAGGATTACGAATGGAGCACATGGCTAAACGCATACGCCACGTACGTTACAGCATAAAAAGACGCAAGAGTGAGAGTAAATGCAACAGCGCCTGTCTGACTAGGCTGTTCCATTTACCGGAGACACGCCATATACCAAATGCATAGAAACACATTATAACACTGAGCGATTGTAGGGGGGCGGTGCAAAGCTAAGTAAGAATTGAAGAAACAGAAAAACCAGAAAAGAGAAAGAGAAAGAGAAAAAGCAAGAAAGAGAGAATGAACAACTCTCTTAGTCTTATTCATGTTCGCCATACACTTAATTATATTTAACCTTATACCTAAATAAACCAAGGATCGTGAAGTAGTACTGTAGTCTGTAATCAATGAGGCTCCTCCATGAGGCATGAGTTACTCAGTACAGAAACGCCCCCCTACCATAACAAACAATTTCAGTTTCAGCGCCCTCGTGCGGTTAACTTTCTATTTAACCCAGCTGCTTAATACTTGCTACTGCATTCTTATTACTACTGCTTATTACTTGCTACAAGCCAGCCGTTATAGGCGTTATGGATATTTTCAGAAGTTAATAAAGACATATATATCACTCCTGGTTATCAAAATACCAAGAAATCATCCATAGAGACATGATACAAGATTGCGTGGCACAGCTTTGCTGTTGATCCCGAGCGCTGCGCGCGGATGAGACGCGCAGTTCCGCGGGATATGCGCACGCGACCGCGGGAATGTTCAAGTATGAAGCGCTGTCCGCAGTGGAGACGTGCGCCAAATTCGAAGCCCGGCGCTCGTCTCCACAGCGGTCAGCGGATGGTCTGTAGTTTTAGAAGATAACAATGAAGACTTTGTTCTAAATAAGAACTATCGGCGGCTAAATAAGAGCAATATACAGACCTTTGAATTTCTTGACTAGTCAGTCAAAGGGCTTGTAGCCGTTGTAGGGGGTCCATTATGCAGAGCTTCCAATTGAAATGGCCAATGAAATTGTCAAGTGGAATTGTGTTTTTCGGAAACCCAAAGAAAATGTCTCCCTCTTACATGCACGCCCCTCCCTGATCAATCACGCATTCAGGCGTAAACAATAACAGAGATGAAATTGTGTTTCGTTTGTGGCTCTTGACGCACGTGCATGGGCGTCCGCAGAAAAAAATGCAGGGGGGGCAATGTTGTCCTGAGATCGCCGTCCTGGGGGAGGGGTTTAATAAAAATTTTGCTCCCAGTAAAGAGCTTAGATGCAAAATGGTGGCTCTTTTTCATCTATCTATCTATCATCATCTTTTTCATCTTGATTTGATTGTTATAGAGTCTGGGGAAGACCAGGGGACCGTTGTCTGAAACATCGTAAAGTTAATGCTAATGTTAATGCTAAGATAACACTTACGACTAATGCTAAGACTACGAGAGGAGCGTTGTTTACGGAGAGTTATTTTATTCATTTTGTATTTTCCATGTAATTTTTGCAAATTTTTGATTTTCCAAATGCCCTCCCCCCCTGCGGACGCCCATGCGCACGTGCGTGCATTGACGTATAAGACTGTTGAAAGCACCGGCACTTGGAACGTCTCAATAAAAATAAATATTCACACAATTTTTCACAATGATCGACCGCCTGTGTGCAAAATAGGTAAACGTATGTGAAACATATACGGTTAGTACGTCATACTGTGACATATCCGTGAATAACTGCATGACACCACTAAATTAGTAAAATGTTCATTGCACCTTAAGAAATTCTGAGAAATTCTGAGGTTATCATCGCAGAACTCCCGAACACCGCCCATCCTGACATCATAAAGCTATTAGTGCAGGAGCCCAGGGGGGTCAGCCTAGCTGGAAAAGAAACCAATTTTCATGCATATAGCAATGATTCGGGTACATACCCATGTAAGGAAATGTAAGTCTGCCGGGCAGCCGGTGGTGGGTGTGGTCAATGGGGTCATTTGAAGGGCACCCCAAAAATTGAGCTAGATTAGCTGGAAAGGAAACCCCATGAAACCTATTGGAAAATGTTCGGCATGGTACCAGGTATCAGGAATGGACACTGCCAGCATTTTTTAGTGGTGCGGCGCATCCGCCAGACCTCAAAAACCTATACCCCAAAATTGAGCTAGATTAGCTGGAAAAGAAACCTTCTGGCACCCATTGGAAAATGTTCGGCATAGTCTCAAGTATCGTGAATGGCCACTGCCAGAATAATTCAGTGGTAGGTGTATCCGCCAGACGCCCCCAACTGCCCCCACCCCCCAAATTGAGCTAGATTAGCTGGAGAGGAACCCCCATAAAACCTATTGGAAACTGTTTGGCATGGTTACAGGTATCAGGAATGGACACTGCCAGCATTTTTTAGTGGTGGGGCGCATCCGCCAGACCTCAAAAACCAATACCCCAAAATTGAGCTAGATTAGCTGGAAAAGAAACTTTCTGGCACTCATTGGAAAATGTTTGGCATAGTCTCAAGTATCGTGAATGGCCACTGCCAGAATAATTCAGTGGTGTGTGTATCCGCCAGACGCCCCCAACAGTCCCCACCCCCAAAATTGAGCTATATTCGCTGGAAAGGAAACCGTTTGGAACCCACTGGGAAATATTCGGCATAGTCCCAGGTATCGTGAATGGCCACTGCCAGAATAATTCAGTGGTTGGGTGTGTCCATCAGACGCCTCGAACTGCCCCACCCGGGCCTTCATTATTTAGATAGATTAGCTCAGAAATAGATAATAGTCTATTATCTACTTCTGATTAGCTGGAGAGGAAACCACTGATCCATCGGTAAGCTTTGCTTCTCTACCTTTTCTTTTCATGTTGTTAATTTGCAGAATAGAATCTTCCAACAAATCTCGAATGTAAATGATTGAGTTAATTTGATTTGATTTGATGATTTGATTTGATTGATTTGATGAAACAACAAAATTCCCTTATATAAAGCACTTCTTCTCAACACTTTCATTTCTCATATAGGGCTACAGGGTATATATATCGTGGTTATATATACAGTATAGTCCACTGCAGCAACCCCACTTGAGTGGGACTAATAATGTAAAGGAAGAAAAAGA
>NW_014577329.1:160396-166464 GCF_000485595.1 Priapulus caudatus | reverse complement strand
GGATCCCTATCGATGAATTTCGATATTTCTGCATAGTAGTTCAGCGCACGAACGCATACGCGTATCCGGATGTTGTTAGCATCAGCTCATCATAGAAGTCATTATAATCTCACTAGAGGGGCATCTTGAACTTTATCAATCGCACGTTGTCTCATCAATGTAGAGAAAACTGACTCCTGCTCGCCCTCCGTGCCTGAAATGCAGGGTGAACAATCGTTAACGCAGGGAGCCAAATATACCGTACGAGGTGGCTGCGCGGCCATCGCAGACTAAACACAACGTATGAAACAGGTTTCCCTTGTCTGTATACGCCAAGTAAAATGAAAGTTCCTGGCCACGACGAGAAGCTCTACTGCACTTACCATTGCAGAAGATTTGTTACTGTGGATAATGTGAATCAGTGCCGGATGAACGGTTCCAGATGTACCATCCGGCATCCCTCTTTTCTGTAGTATAACTTCATCGGGATATCAGAAAATTAATAGAATACACTACTTGACATCTGCGCACTACTCAATTCACTTATAACTAATTGGAATTCTGTCAAGCAGATATAAAGGTCAGCTTATATTATCAGACTGTGTTCGTTGATAAAGATAGGGGTGCAACCGGGATCGCAGACTTTCTAATTCCGGCAGGAACCGGAACCAGCCGAACTTGAAAAAAGTTACCGGCGCCAGATACTACAGGCTGAACGCCGGAACTTAGAGCTGGGATATAAAACTTGACAGTTTTGGGCCTAGTATTGCTCAAACCTCACTCGCCTGAACGAAACATTAATTACGAGGCACAATCACGCAGGACCGAAGTAGGACCGAATGGCGATGCCTCATGTGTTCTAACATGTCTCAATTAAGAAACTTGTGAATCACCATAACATCAGTATAGGTTAGTTCAGTTTATTAGCCGATGTTTAGTGGCAAACGTTTTTGGGCGGAATAGGGTGAAGTTGTTAACGACCATAGTGTCAGCAAGTTGACTCTATCTGATGCATTCAAAACTACAATTCAGATGACTGATCTTTTTGATCTTGATGACGCATGAAATGAAAATGTAAGGAAAAGGTTCCGGTTCCGCCGAATGTTCATAACAAGGTTCCGGCGCCCGGAATCTCGAACTCTGAAAAATTGGGGATCGCGTCGGATAGTTCCGGCCAGAATCGCAAGTTCCTGGTGCACACGCTATTATAAGTACGCTAACGTCCAGAAATCAGTATGCACAGGATTCTACCACTGATTGGAAGACTCAGTCATCAAATATATACATGCATTTCCGATTCAAGTTTCGTATCTTATCAAAAGAAATCTTACCTCACAAGGATTTATGTAATTGTGATATGTTCTCCTCTGTACTTTTTTATATTCTTTCTCCCATAATTTTGACTGAAACAGTAATTACAGAGTGTGTGTTCATACGATTCAAGGATTATACTAGACTATTAGACTGTTACGTACAGATCTGTCTACTATATACTGCTCGAGCTTACATTGTATGGGACACTGGGTACACAGATAATCAGATGTGATTGTTGCTCTTGCTCCAGCCGCTGGTTAAATACCTCCATGTGGAGGCAGGCCCGAGGAACGCCCAGTCTGAACCCCGTGTCCCAGTGGCTGGGCTGCAACATACAACACACTAAGATGCACACACAAACAAAGAGGCCTGTTGTAGCAGAACGTGATGAAGTGAACTTGTATATAAGATATAAGTACATATAAGGTAATTCATTAATATCTACAATCTAACGTAAGTAATTTACACGAACACATATATATATATATATATATATATATATATATATATATATCAGAAGTAGATAATAGGGAAGGAGTGTGACATCAATAAACATGGGAAATTCGTCATTTACTAGCCTTAGAATACCTACGATTTACTATGCGTAACTCAACCAACTTGAGCTCAAATCGTACACAGTACATTCCCCTAGCATCGTGCGAAATCGTTTCCTCGTATACACAAGCAATCCGGAGATACAGACTAAAACGTACGACACGATTCGCCATTCTGTTGCCAGCAAACCGAATCCATAACCCGCCTAACTTGAAACAATAGGCAGCTACTAACGACTCTTGCGCACTCTTGTGCCCTCGGCGATGCGGTGTGGCTCGCTGGGAGATTGGACATTGACGCAACACTCGGCGAGCTAATCTTTGACCTATTTACAGCTGGTATGCCCCCACGCACGCACGCCCACCGCAATCATCAGCAGCTCCAGCTCCAATCTCCCAGCAAGCCACACCGCATCGCCGAGGGCACAAGAGTGCACAAGAGTCGTTAGTAGCTGCCTATTGTTTCAAGTTAGGCGGGTTATGGATTCGGTTTGCTGCCAACAGAATGGAGAATCGTGTCGTACGTTTTAGTCTGTATCTCCGGATTGCAGGTGTATACGAACGATTTCGCACGATGCTAGGCGAATGTACTGTGTACGATTTGAGCTCAAGTTGGTTGAGTTATGCGTAGTAAATCGTAGGTATTCTAATGCTGCGTTTACACTATCGATTTTTGTCAGCAAATCGTACCGATTTCAAGTGCATTCCAACACAATCGGCTGAAATTCGATTGTATTGGAGTCGGAGTCGGGCCGAGTTGGAGAAATAGAACACGTGCTATTTCTCCAACTCGGCGACTTGACTTCGACTCCGAATCCAACACAATCGAATTTCTTGGAATGCATTTTGATCAAGTCGGGGGCAAGTTGGAATGCACTTGAAATCGGGACGATTTGCTGACAAAAATCTATAGTGTAAACGCAGCTTAAGGCTAGTGAATGACGAATTTCCCATGTTTATTGAAGTCATGCACACCCCTTCCCTATTATCTACTTCTGATATATATATATATATATACTATGGGAACATTTTAATTCCATTATGTCAGAATTTTCAAAATTCCCACTAAGTGCCACTCTGGGAAGGATCTACCTTCGTTCAGCAATTCCCCAAATATCCTGGTGGATTATACACACTGCTCACCACTTATTGTACAGTTTTGACAGCCTAGCATTGAAACATAAACCATGTTGACTTGAGCCTAGTCTTTAGCATTAACAAGGTAAATCATACAAGTCTTGCTTTTAGTGTTACAATATATATCCTAAATAAACCTAATTATATAATAATGTAGAAATGTTGCATATTTTAAGGGATATATTTCTTGCATATATCTATTTTTACCTCAGCCAAGGGGTTGGCAAGAGGTTATGTTTTCACCGGCGTGTGTTTGTTCGTTTGAGTGTTTGTTCGTTTGTGGGTTTGTAACACCGTTCTTTGTGTACAGCCTAACTGAAAAAGTTATGGACAGATTGTCATAAAATTTTCAGGATAGGTCACAAATGGGCTAACTTAGAATTGATTAGATTTTAATGGTGATCCGGATTCAATTAATTAATTAATTAATTAATTAATACAATTTTCAGGATAGGTCAGAAATGGGGTAACTTAGAATTGATTACATTTTGGTGGTGATCCGGATCCCATTAATTAATTAAATTAATTTAATTAATTAATTAAATTTCAGGATAAGTCAGAAATGGGGTAACTTAGAATTGATTACATTTTTGGTGGTGATCAGGATCCAATCAATTATTTAATTTATTAATTTAATTAATTAAATTTTTCACAGTGACAGAATTCAGCTGCCTTGGCGGAGGTCTGCGCTCTCCGAGTGCTCTAGTTGTTGTATAGTTTCAGTTGGAGGTTAAAATTCATTATACCTTGCATCCATGGCCACACTAACACTAGAGTCATTCAATGTCAGTCGTGATACTGCACTCCGCAATGCTGGAAACTCACTCTGGTCGGTCGGATAAACACCGGCAAATACCTGAATATTTTAAACAAGCAAATAAAGAATTTAATACTCCCCCATAACAAAACGCCACCTCTATCATGCAGCGAGTTAGTCTAGACATTGCGTTCTACAAGAAACTTTTTTGGTTTTGATGTGAAAGTACAATAACGATCAAACGTGCCGGTCCCAACTACGTTACCATTGGCTTTGCAGGTTTGAATCCATGTAGTGCTTCCACAGGCTTTCCCTGTAAGAAGAAGGTGTCACCCACACATGCCTCACTCGCATTCTTCATGTTTACAATGATGAAGCCAATCTGTCCTGCATAGCTGTGGCGAAGACATACAGAAAATGATTAGAAACGAGCATGCAGCTATGTTAAACTCTTACAACATCGTACTATTAGACCATTGTTAGCAGCCACCCATTATAGAATGATCACATGTTCAGAGCAGCCATAAAAAACAGGATTGAAGCCCCTGCCAACAAGTAGGAAGCAATGGAGACATAGACAAAACAAAAAGAGCATGCCACTACTAAAAATACTGGGTGATAATAAACATTGTATGCTCTCCTGCTATCCCGATCTCCTGTTTCGGCTCCTTCTCTCTCCCTCTCACCCCCTTCTCTCTCTCTCTCTCCCTCGCTCTTTCTTTCTCTCTCTCTCTCTCTCTCTCTCTCTCTCTCTTCTCTCTCTCTCTCTCTCTCTCTCTCTCTCTCTCCCTCTCTCCCTCTGAGTCTCTCTCTCTCTCTCTTTCTCTCTCACTCTCTTTCTATCTCTCTCTTTTTCTCTCTTTCTCCCTCTTCTCTCTCTCTCTCTCTCTCTCTCTCTCTCTCGCCCTGTCCCTCTCTCTCTTTCTATCTCTCTCTGCCTCTCTTTCTCTCTCTGCTCTCTCTCTCTCTCTCTCTCTCTTTCTCTCTCGCTCTCTCTCTCTCTCTTTTTCTCTACTCTCTCTCTCTCTATCTCTCTCTCTCTCCTCTCTCTCTCTCTCTCTCTCTCTCTCTCTTCTCTCCCCTCTTTCTCGCTCTCTCTCCCTCTCTATGCATCTCTCTACTCCCACTCTTTCTCATAGCTGCCACACCTAACAGTGAATTAACCAGCTCCTCCTGGGACGCATGACTCAAGCTTCTGCCACCTCATAGTTCTTCTGTGTGAATGCGAAGGTCACGCGAATCGCCGACCTTGACCTGACCATCGAGGATCGCCGCGTTTGCTATCACGCCCTTGTAGCGGTCATAGGAGGAATCGAACACCAGGGCCTTCAGCGGTGAAAGCATGTCTGCCCTGGGGCTGCATTAGGGAACTACGCTGATATTGTGCAGCAGGCCCACTCATGTATTTAACTTGTATCACACACAATTAACATTCTTCATCATTCTGTTACTGATAAAACGTGCAAATAGACCTTTGATGTTAATCCGCTCCGCTCTATTATTGTTTCTTGTTGTTAGTGAAAGAAATCGTGTAAATTTATCGCAGATATGGTAAAACACAAGTAGACACATGAATTACATCCACATGTCCCAGAAACTACCCTATTCCTCTGTATGCCCTGTACTCGAGTCTCAGACCGTGAACATTTCATTTCAATAAAGATAAACATATACATATACATATACATACGGTGGGATCCTTTCGATAATTTCATGAAGCAGTTCTTCAACTCCCATGCCAAGTTTTGCTGAAACCTATAATAATAACAAATAGCTGGTTCAGATATGAGGACAATCACATCAATTCATCGCTTATTCCCAAAATTATTACAGATATTATATTGCAGCTTTGGCTTACAAATAACTCTTCTTTCATCTAAGTGTATCTTTAACCTAGTGTGACCTATCTGCCGGACATAATTGACAGTTAGCTCTACCCAATCGTTGCTATGATAGGATGTTCTAAAGACAAACCTTGACAGCAAAGTGCAAAACAGTCAACATTTTGGCATGCACACATGACAGATATAAACGAGAAACTCATCAAGCTTAACTGCCCTAGCTACAATATCAAAGGAGGGCAAGGTTATCTCACTTAGATGGATAGCTTAATTGTTTCGCAGCAAGATTTATCTCCCATATTTCATCAAATCAGAGATGACTCAAGCTGTGAGAATATAGGGTATATTGACACTATACTGCTATATGTATGTATATATGCCAGAAACCAGAAAATCGTAAAACAAGACAAGAGCCGCAGAGCGTCTGGGCTCGAATCTGAGGTCTGTTGCTACGGTTATAAACGTAACATTTAAGTTGTGCGTAGT
>NW_014577329.1:153411-160371 GCF_000485595.1 Priapulus caudatus | reverse complement strand
CACTCACCTTCATGGCACTGATATTTGTTAACATATATTGCTAGCGTATTGCTGTAAATCGTAATCTTGCACTGAGCTGAATTCGATAAATTTTTACCGAAAAAATGGCGACTTGTTGGAGGCGTTTAGACAAATATTAGAAGCGTATCGCTCGCCGCATATTTTAGCAACCGACAGTTTCCAAATCAATGCGTGCCCCGATAGGGCGTTTAATGTACTTGTATTACCTGCCCTCTGCGCGCGTAAGTGTGATAGCTGACTTGCAACATACTACAGAGAATATTAGTTTATTATTTTGGATTATTACCATTAATGTAGATAGTAGTTGTCTCAGTGTGTTCTTGTGTTGCGACCACAATAACTGAGCGCGTCTCGCAGGTTCTTCACGAGATCAAAATTCGAAATTTAGATTGTCTCTCAAACCCTATCGGGGCACGCATGATTTGGAAACTGTCCGTTGCTAAATATTGGCGCAGCGATAGCTTCTATTTGTCTAAACACCTCCAACAAGTCGCCATTTTTGGTAAATTTATCGAATTCAGCTCGTGCAAGATTACGATTTACGCAGCAATTAACGACATAGCACATATATATGTTAACACACCTCTCACTTGTGGTGCGATGAAGGTGATTACCTTGTGATTTATGACCTTTCAGAGCTCGCACACATAGTACGATCCCGGGAGGATGTGATTAGGTGGTTATAATAAGCGCGCAGGAACGTTACCTTACCATTCTTTATTGCGGTGGAATTTTGATGAAGATTGACATACAATCTCGGTTACAAAAGATGACTATTTGGGTGAAAATTAGTTATGATATTTTGACGGGTTGCCGCATCTTCTTGTGTTAGATATATTATCTCTTGATATCAGAATATGTTTACCGAATGACTGTATACTCATTGGTGGAACATTTGACATTGTATTGGACTATTCGACAGGCGTGTGGGTGGTGTACTAACTTTCCGCAATTGTTGACACGGTGAACCGCGGGTCCTGACCCGCGAAATAACAACAAGCGAATAATTAATACCAAATAATACCGAATATTTCATAATTCACCGACCGCGAAATTGTCCGTCAAGTCTGAATTTGCGAAAATATCTGTATGCGAAAAATATGGCGTATACAGTATACGACAGTGTCAAACGTGGACAAACATGTTAGATAGGCTCCATGCAGCGTGGATCCCTATGATGATTTCGATATTTCTGCATAGTAGTTCAGCCACGAACCTCGCGTATCCGGATGTTGTAGCCTTCAGCTCATCATAGAAGTCAATTATAATCTCACTGAGGGGCATCTTGAACTTTATCATCGCACGTTTCTCATCAATGTAAGAAAACGACTCCTGCTCGCCTCTCCGTGCCTGAAATGCAGGGTAACAATCGTTAACCAGGGAGCCAAATATACCTACAGGTGGCTGCGGCGCACGCACTAACACAACGTATAAACAGGTAGCCCTTGTCTGTATACTCCAGTAAAATAAGTTCTGCCACACGAGAAGCTGCTACTGCACTTACCATGCAAAGATTTGTTACTGTGGATATGTGATCAGTTGGCGTGATGACGGTTCCAATGACCATCGGCTCCCTCTTTTCTGTTATGATAACTTCATCGGGATACTAGAAAAATTAATGAATACACTACTGACATCTGCGCACACTTCACATTCACTATTAATCTAATTTCGGAATCTGTCAGCAGAATAAAGGTCACTTATATATCAGACGTGTTTCGTTATAAGTAGGGGTGCACCGGATCCAACTTTTTAAGTTCCGGCAGGAACCGGAACCAGCCGGAACGTGAAAAAAGTTCCGGCCAGAACTACATGGCTGGAACCGGAACTTAAGCTGGGAATAAACTTGACAGTTTTGGCCTAGTATTGCTCAAACTCACTCGGCCTGAACGAAACATTATTAGCAGGCACATCACTCAGCCGAGTAGGACAATGGCATGCTCATTGTTCTACATGTTCTCATTAAGAAAATCTTGTGAATCACCTAACATCAGTTAGGTTGAGTTCAGTTAGTTAGCCGATGTTTAAGTGGCAAACGTTTTTTGGGCGGAATAGTGTGAAGTTGTTAACACCATATTGTCAGCAAGTTGACTCTACTGATGCTCAACTACATTCAGTGACTGATCTTTTGATCTTGATGACGCTTATAGCAGAAATGAAATTAGGAAAAGGTTCCGGATCCGGCCAAATGTTCCTAAAGGGTTCCAGCCGGAACGGGAACTCTGAAAAATTAGGTATCCGGCGAGATAGTTCCGGCCAGATCCAAGTTCCGGTGCACCCCTAGTTATAAGTATGCTAACGTCCAAAATCAGTAGGCAACAGGATTCTACCACTGATTGAAGACTCAGTCATCAAATATATACATGCATTTCCATTCAAGTTTCGTAATCTTATCAAGAGAAATCTTACCTCACAAGGATTTATAATTGTGATATGTTCTCCTCTGTACTTTTTTATATTCTTTTCTCCCATAATTTTGACTGAAACAGTAATTACAGAGTGTGTGTTCATCGATTCAAGGATTATACAGACTATTAGACCGTTACGTACAGATCTGTCTACTATATGCTCGAGCTTACATTTGTATGGGACACTGGGTACAGTCACGATAACAGATGTGTTGTGCTCTTGCTCCAGCCGCTGGTTAAATACCTCCATGTGGAGCAGGCCGAGGAATCCCAGTCTGAACCCCTGTCCCAGTGCTGGGCTGCAACATACAACACACTAATGATGCACACACAAACAAAGAGGCCTGTTGTAGCAGAACGTGATGAAGTGAACTGGTATAAAGAGTATAAGTACATATAAAGTAATTCATAATACTACAATCTAACGTAAGTATATTTACACGAACACATATATATATATATATATATATATATCAGAAGTAGATAATAGGGAAGGAGTGTGACATCAATAAACATCTAACACTAGTGCTGCCACGTTGCGGTAACCTCCCTCCACGCCCGGGGGATAGCATTACCCAATGCTCATAGGGTCTATGTCCCCCAGGGTACTGCCGGAACGTACCCTGGTAACTATCTAGCTGATATGGTTAGGGTTAGGGTTAGGGAGTAGGAGTAAGCGACTCAATAGACTCGTTAGTGGAGTAGGCGAGGTACGGTCCGGCATATTAGATAGTAGTATTTAGTACCAGGGTACGTTCCGGCAGTACCCTGGGTCCCTGGGGGACATAGACCCTATCACTATCAGCCATAGGCATAGATATCGCATCCATAGTTCACACGCAACTGACTTTTTAGGTTTACGCAGGTGTTTTGTCTACGTAGTAAACCTAGTTTCAAAGTATAGTTTATGCTCTCACTAGTTAGCTGCCCGTTTGACTACAAATGCCAACTAGTCGTCTACTTTTATGTGGTGGAGCACAGTAATACCCTGTAACGCATAACCATAATTAGTTTCTAGAAATACCATTCATAATGCAAAATTTCATATCGTGAATCACTATCGACTTCTATTATACACTTGAGATATATCCATATGAGGTTTTTTGGCCGATAGAAGTAAATAATTAACCCCTGACCCCCCAGGGCTGGATGGACTCTTTTTAATAATTGGGTATAACTTGGTTAACGTTAATTGTTGTTAATTTGGTTATGTTAATTAGGTTAAATCATTACTTAAATATAAATTATAATAAAACTGTAACGAATGAAAAAAATCTGAGATTTTGAGAGGCACCTTCAGACTGTGAGGCCCTATGCTTTAATTTGTTTAGCTAATGCATAAATCCGGCCCTGCCCCCCCCCCCAATATTTTTGCTCAATACAAACATAATTATGAAGTACACAATGGAAAACATGATTATATATTGATTATTATTATTATGATAAATTATAATGCACTCCATGCACACGAGTGTTTCTTCTAATGGGCAGGAAGCTGTTCAACCGGCTAATGGCATATTTAAAAGCTGACCCACCTCACATGTTCGCAGTTGGCGTCACATGTATTACATAAATTTTATTGACATCGATTAGGCACATCAAGTTATTGAGTGGAAACCCCCATTTATTCTAATGGAAAATTATGAAAAGTTCATTTCGTTTCATATTGCTCGTTGCACATTTGCAAACTGAATGGATGCATTTACGTAATGAGACACCGGCTATGCGCGCACCTGCCGCTAGCGGCGCTGATCGTCAACTCGGTTACTCAGCAACCCGCAAGTATAGTCAGGTCCCTTAGTGCAAAATATGGGCCGAATCGTTACAGGAGTGACAAAAGTCTCAAACTTGGCACAGTTGTAGCTTATGGCAGTACTATAATTATTAGAGGGGGTGACCAATGCAGATATTCCTTAGAAGTGAATTACAGACTATTAAATGTTCGAACCACCCGACTCGATCCGAACCCCCCTACCGTGCCCGCCTGTATACAATGCCAATACATGTACCAGCTGTACAATGCGCCAGTACCATAGAAATAATATAGATAACCAGTACACACAGTACAGGCGGGAGCGGTAGGGGGGTTCGGAGTCGGGTGGTTCGAACATTTAATCATCTGTAATTCACTTCCGCGCGCATATATTTGCTAATATATTGACTAATCGTGCGTCAATAAACTCAATTTTGCACTCGGTCCGTTAGACCATGTCCTCAGAAAATGTCTGATATCTGACCTTTCCCCAGTGCCCTTTGACCTGTGACCTCCAATTTCGTGCTGGTGATGGGTTTCCTCCCCATTACACTATACATCGAATATTAAGAGCGTAGATCGAGCCGTTGAGATTTGTGCTGCAATTCTGCATTTCCTCCCTATACCTTAAGTTAAGAAGAGAATGTTCCCCCTTCTTTTACACCTCTTGACCTTTGACCCGTGACCCCCAGCTTCGACATCCCAACTCGTTTTCAGATTACCCCCCCACGTCCCGACTTTCGAATCCGTACGTCGAGCGGTTAAGATTTGTGCCCAACTGTTGACGCATGCACGCACACACGGACGGACGCACAGACGATCATGCGATTCTACAAGCTGCATCTGACTACGTCAGATGAGCTAACAATTAACAACATGGAATAAGTTATTGTACGCTGGTCAAAATTATGTACTATATGGTATGCTGGACAGATACACCAGAAAATTAGGGGTAATGGACAAACTGTACACATACTTTAGCAATTTAGTTCATTAGTATTACATTTTTAATTCAGGGCTCTCACCAAGAATTTCAAAATGCATGTCGTTTATTAAAGGGCCTGAAAGGGGGTCGTGCCATAAGTTGCCCTGTTAAAAATGAAAACACAATCAGTTTGGAGACACAGCACAGCATGACTGTTTTGGGATTGTCAAAAGGAAACACAGCTCGAAACTAGATAGAGGGCACTCAAAGAGAGTGCATACCTCCGCGAGCGTGTAACATGTATACATGTGTATAACAGCTGGCTCGCTGCTGGCTGCTGCTGACTTGGACGCCTGAAGGCGAGCTGGCTGCTGGAATCAATCGTGCTAACGCCATGTAACATGTTGGCTCGCTGCTGCTACACACAACACGACACACACACGAACACACACGAGAGCGATCACATTACCTCCCTGCAACTCCGTTGCGCGGAGGTAATTAGGGCACGTCGAAAGATTTATGGGATAACTGGTACCCCCAGCGTCTGCTTACATGAGACATACTCGGGATTTCAGCAGAGAATAAAAACACCAGTAGATGGCAGCATCTGCACGCTCATTTTCTAACAAAATCAAAGAGAGGAGCACAACAATTCATCCCAGCATGGCTGCCCACACTCATCATTCATATAATAATCACAAACAGTAGAATCAGTGGGGAAATTGCTGCAGCGAATGGTGCGAAGCAAATCATAAGTGTTTGGGGGCCCCTTACCAAATTCAACAATTTCTAATTCCCATGTGTCCCACGTCACTATACGGAGCTAATAATAAAAGATAATTGCGCCGGGAAAACTATACGGCCATCGTGTTGCTATAAACGTTCAAGCAGCAGCCCCAATAAAATCAGTGTGATGTCTAGAAATTAGCATCAGCTTGAAGGTATTGTCGAAACCTGTAAATATAACGCACCGATTTTAAAATGCTTAACATGCATAGAGCAACAAATATGCAGACAAACAAATTCGCACAAGGAATGGCATCATTTTGTTAATTAACAACTCAAATGGGTCGTATGATCTGCATTAATTTAATTTGTGATATTCGTTTTAGGTGAGTAGAGGGATCGAGTCTATGTGAAATAATCACTATAAAACTCCATCGTCTGAACTATAAACCTATGCCTTAAAAAATAATCAAACCGTATAACTACACGAAATAATACAATGTAGGTGCCTAGTATATATAGCAAAGTAATTAACCACCAATGCGTCATAAGCTATGCCTACACAAAGGCCCTTTGTTACGTCACTACTTACTAAATAACTCCATAAAGGTACAGAGTGCGGAAGTGTATAAATAACTGTAGCACTCATTCTTTACTCACGCGAGTGTTTGCTATATCACAATCATAGATAATAACAATCGAGTGGTGGAAAAGAATTTACATATATAACATATGTGTTGTATATATCTATGATACAATGCGAGCATTTATTTTAGTCGGAACTACGGACTATACTCTATGACTTATACTAATTACAGTTAGGCGCTTAAAATCACGTGTGAAAATAGCTTCTAGCATCGAGTCAATTATTAGCCATCCAATTCATTTTGAAATGACATTGGGTAATGTTGTTGTAAGATGTAAACAAAATCCTTACGGCGTGAACATATTAGCAGGCAGTAGTAATTATCAGGAGTATACTAGTAGTATAATAGTATATTATCAGGATAGTGAATATTATCCTAGTAATTACCTCCTGACTATTTGCTAGGGCACGCGACCCCGCAGGGTGTAGATGCGGCTAGTATTGATCGCACATGGAGAGTAGTTTACACACACCAACCTTA
>NW_014577329.1:148858-152302 GCF_000485595.1 Priapulus caudatus | reverse complement strand
GTCAAATTTCTCCCTATCCTAAGTAGCCACTCCTCGGGGAAGGCTCTCACCTTGTCTGTCGCTTTTCAGCCAATTCCCCAAATTATTCCTGGTGGACTTATACGACACTGGCTCACCCACATTATTGTCAGTTTTGACAGCCTAAGGCATTGAAACATAAACCATGGTTGACTTGAGCTAGTCTTTAGCTATTCAATCAGGGGGTATAATCATCAAGTCGTGCTTTTAGTGTTATCAATATATATCCTAAATAGCGTGAACCTATATGATTATTAATGTAGAAATGTTGCATATTTTAAGGGGATATATTTTTGCATATATCTATTTTTACTCCGCCAAGAGGTTGGCATTGGAGGTTAATGTTTTCAACCGGCGTTGTGTGTTTGTTTTCGTTTGAGGTTTGTTCGTTTTGTGGCGTTGTAACATCCGTTTCTTTGGTGTACAGGCCGTAACTTGAAAAATTATGGACAGTTTGTCATAAAATTTTTCAGGATAGGTCACATGGGCTAACTTAGAATTGATTTCAGGATTTTAATGGTGATCCCGATTCAATAATTAGATTAATTAATTAATTATACCAATTTCTAGGTAGAGTCAGAAATTGGTGGTTAACTTAGCAATTGATTAACATTTTTGTGGTGATCCGGATCCAATTAATTAATTAATATTAATTTAATTAATTAATTAAAATTTCAGATAAGTCAGAAATGTGGTTAACTTGAATGATTAGCATTTGGTGGTGATCAGGATCCAATCCAATTATTCTGATTTATTAATATAATTAATTAAATATTTTCACGCAGTGACAAGAATTCAGCTGGCTTGTGCGGAGGTCTGCCGGCTCTCCGAGTGCTCTAGTTGTTTTGGTATAGTTTCAAGTTGAGGTTAAATAATTCATTATACCTTGCATCCATGGCCACATAACACTAGAGTTCATATCAATTCAGTCGCTGAATACTGCACTCCGCCAATGTCTGGAAACTCACTCTGGTCGGATCGGATAAACACCGGCAAATACCGTGAATATTTTACAACAAGCAAATAATAGAATTTAATACTCCCCTCATTTAACAAAACGCCACCTCTTATCATTGCAGCAGTTAATCTAGACATTGCGTTGCCTAACAAGAAACTTTTTTGGTTTTTGATGTGACAAGCTACTAATAACGATTCAATACGTGCCCGGTCCCAACTACGGTTACCATTGGCTTTGCAGGTTGTAAATAATACCATGTATTGCTTCCACAGGCTTTCCTTGTAGAAGAAAGGTCACCACACATGCCTCACTCGCATTCTTCATGTTTCACAAGTGATGAAGGCCAATCTCGTCCTGGCAATAGCCTGTGGCGAAGATCAATACAGAAAATTGATTAGATGAACCGAGCCGATGCTAGCTAGTGTTAAACTCTTACAAACATCGTTACTATATAGACGCATTGTTAGCAGCCAGACCATTATAGTGAATGATCACATGTTCAGAGCAGCATTAAAAACCAACAGGATTGAAGCCTCCTGCAACAAGTAGGAAGCAATCGGACGAATGAGACAATAATAAAAAGAGCATGCCACTACAAATAACTGGGTGATAATAAACATTGTATGCTCGCTCTGCTATCGCGATCTCTGTTTCGGCCTCCATCTCTCTCCCTTTCTTTCCCCCCCACCCCCTTCTCTCTCTCTCTCTCCCCTCCTCTTTCTTTCTCTCTCCCTCTCTCTCTCTCATTCTCTCTCTCTTCTCTCTCTCTCTCTCTCTCTCTCTCGTCTCTCTTCCTCTCTCCCTCTGAGTCTCTGCATCTCCTCTCTTTCTCTCTCACTCTCTTTCTCTCTCTCTCTTTTTCTCTCTTTCTCCCTCTTTCTCTCTCTCTCTCTCTCTCTCTCTCTCTCTCTCGCCCTGTCCTCTCTCTCCTTTCTATCTCTCTCTGCTCTCTTTCTCTCTTGCTCTCTCTCTCTCTTCTCTCTCTCTCTTCTCTCTCGCTCGCTTCTCTCTCTCTTTTTTCTCTACATCTCTCTCTCTCTCTCTCTCTCTCTCTCTCTCTCTCTCCCTCTCTTTCTCGCTCTCTCTCCCTCTCTATGCATCTCTCTACTCCCCACTCTTTCTCATAGCTGCACACCTACAGTGAATTAACCAGCTCCTCCTGGGGACGCATGACTCCAAGCTTCTGCACCTCATAGTTCTTCTGCGTGAATGCGAAGGTCACGCGATCGCCGACCTTGACCTGACCATCGAGGATCGCCGCGTTTGCTATCACGCCCTTGTAGCGGTCATAGGAGGAGTCGAACACCAGGGCCTTCAGCGGTGAAAGCATGTCTGCCCTGGGGCTGCATTAGGGAACTACGCTGATATTGTGCAGCAGGCCCACTCATGTATTATAACTTGTATTCACACACAATTAATATTCTTCATCATTCTGTTACGGATAATACGTGCAAATAGACCTTTGATGTTAATTCCTGCCCGTCTATTATTGTTTGCTGTTGTTTAATGTGAAAGAAATCGTGTAAATTTATCGCAGATATGGTAAAACACAAGTAGACACATGAATTACATCCACATGTCCCAGAAACTACCCTATTCCTCTGTATGCCCTGTACTCGAGTCTCAGACCGTGAACATTTCATTTCAATAAAGATATACATATACATATACATATACATATACATATACATATACATACGGTGGGATCCTTTCGATAATTTCATGAAGCAGTTCTTCAACTCCCATGCCAAGTTTTGCTGAAACCTATAATAATAACAAATAGCTGGTTCAGATATGAGGACAATCACATCAATTCATCGCTTATTCCCAAAATTATTACAGATATTATATTGCAGCTTTGGCTTACAAATAACTCTTCATTCATACGATAACGATTCATCTAAGTGTATCTTTAACCTAGTGTGACCTATCTGCCGAACATAATTGACAATTAGCTCTACCCAATCGTTGTCATGATAGGATGTTCTAAAGACAAACCTTGACAGCAAAGTGCAAAACAGTCAACATTTTGGCATGCACACATGACAGATATAAACGAGAAACTCATCAAGCTTAACTGCCCTAGCTACAATATCAAAGGAGGGCAAGGTTATCTCACTTAGATGGATAGCTTAATTGTTTCGCAGCAAGATTTATCTCCCATATATTTCATCAAATCAGAGATGACTCAAGCTGTGAGAATATAGGGTATATTGACACTATACTGCTATATGTATGTATATATGCCAGAAACCAGAAAATCGTAAAACAAGATAAATACAAGATTGAAAACTGGTGCAAAGTTCTTGGGTAGAAAACAGTACTTTCTAATAATAGGTCTATAACTAGTTAAATATGACAAAACTAAATAAATTACAAGTAGGATAAGTCTGGCAGTCAAACAACATACCAGGAGAATCTCTTCACGACTCATGTCAAAGACGGTCTTCATTTGTGCAATACACATC
>NW_014577329.1:141917-148833 GCF_000485595.1 Priapulus caudatus | reverse complement strand
GTCAAATTTCTCCCTATCCTAAGTAGCCACTCCTCGGGGAAGGCTCTCACCTTGTCTGTCGCTTTTCAGCAATTCCCCAAATTATTCCTGGTGGATTATACGACACTGCTCACCCACTTATTGTCAGTTTTGACAGCTAAGATTGAAACATAAACCATGGTTGACTGAGCTAGTCTTTGCTATTCAACTCAGGGGGGTAAATTCATTTCAAGTCGTTGCTTTAGTTTACAATATATATCCTAAATGGCCCGTGTAACCTAGTATATTAATTAATGTAGAAATGTTGCATATTTTAAGGGGCCGCTATATTTCTTGCATATATCTATTTTTACCTCCGCCAAGCAGTGTTGGCAATTGAGGTTATGTTTTTCATCCGGCGTTGTTGTTTGTTTTCGTTTTGAGTGTTTGTTCGTTTGTGTGGCGTTTGTAACATCCGTTCTTTGTGTACAGCCTAACTGTGAAAATTTATGGTACAGTTTGTTCATTAAAATTTTCAGGATAGGTCACATGGGCTAACTAGAATTTGATTTCAGGATTTTAATAGGTGATCCGGATTCAATTAATTAATTAATTAATTAATTATACCAATTTTAGGTAGGTCAGAAATGGGTGGTTAACTTAGAATTGATTAACATTTGGTGGTGATCCGGATCCAATTAATTAATTAATTTAATTAATTAATTAATTAAATATTTCAGATAAGTCAGTAAATGTCGGTAACTTGAATGATTACATTGGTGGTGATTCAGGATCCAATCCAATATTCATTTATTAATTAATTAATTAAATTTTTCACAGTGACAAGAATTCAGCTTGCCTTGGCGGAGGTCTGCGCTCTCGAGTGCTCTAGTTGTTTTGGTATAGTTTCAGTTGAGGTTAAAATTCATTATACCTTTGCATCCCATGGCCACACTAACACTAGAGTCATTCATTCAGTCGCTTGATACTGCACTCCGCCAATGCTGGGAAACTCATCTCTGGTCGGATCGGATAAACCACCGGACAAATACCGTGAATATTTTACAACAAGCAAATAAAGAATTTAATACTCCCCTCATTTAACAAAACGCCACCTCTTATCATTGCAAGCAAGTTAATTCTAGACATTGCGTTCTACAAGAATACTTTTTTGGTTTTTGATGTGACAAGCTACTAATACGATTCAACGTGCCCGGTCCAACTACGTTACCATATTGGCTTGCAGGTTGATCAAACAAAAAATATATACATGTATGCTTCCACAGGCTTTCCTTGTAGAAGAATAGTGTCACCCACACATGCCTCACTCGCATTCTTCATGTTTCACAAGTCGATGAAGACAATCTGTCCTGCATAGCTGGGGCGAAGACATACAGAAAATGATTAGATAACGAGCCGTGCTAGCTATGTTAAACTCTATACAAACATTCGTACTATATAGACGCATTGTTAGACAGCCACCATTAATAGTGAATGATCACATGTTCAGAGCAGCATTAAAAAAACAGATTGAAGCCTCCTGCAATCAAGTTAGGAAGCAATTCGGACCATAGACAATACATAAAAAGAGCATGCCACTATCAAATTCTGGGTGATAATAAACATTGTATGCTCTCTTGCTATCAGCGATCTCTGTTTTCGGCTCCTCTCTCTCCCTTTTTCTTTTTTCCCCCCCCCCCCCAACCCCCTTCTCTCTCTCTCTCTCCCTCCTCTTTCTTTCTCTCTCTCTCGCTCTCTCATCTCTCTCTCTCTCTCTCTCTCTCTCTCTCTCTCTCTCTCTTCCTCTCTCCCTCTGAGTCTCTCTCTCTCTCTCTTATTCTCTCTCACTCTCTTCTTTATCTCTCTCTTTTTCTCTCTTTTCTCCCTCTTTTCTCTCTCTCTCTCTGCTCTCTCTCTCTCTCTCTCGCCCTGTCCTCTCTCTCTTTCTATTCTCTCTGCTCTCTTTCTCTCTTGCTCTCTCTCTCTCTCTCTCTTCTCTTTCTCTCTCGCTCGCTTCTCTCTCTCTTTTTTCTCTACATCTCTTCTCTCTCTATCTCTCTCTCTCTCTCTCTCTCTCTTCTCTCTCTCTTCTCTCCCCTCTTTCTCGCTCTCTCTCGCTCTTCTATGCTCTCTTACTCCCCACTCTTTCTGCATAGCTGCAACCGCTACCAGTGAATTAACCAGCTTCTGCCTGGGGACGCACTGGACTCCAAGCTTCTGCCACCTCATAGGTTATTCTGTGTAGAATGCGAATGGTCACGCGATCGCCGACCTTGACACTGACATCGACGGATCGCCGCGTTTTGCTATTCACGCCTGGTAGCGGTCATAAGCGAGGAGATCGAACACCAGGCCTTCAGCGGTGAAAGCATGTCTGTCCCTGGGGCCTTGCTTAGGGAACTAGCGCTGATATTGTGCAGAGGGCCCACTCATGTACTTAAACTTGTATTCACACACAATTAACATCTCGATCATTCTGTTACTGATAATTACTGTGCAAATAGACCTTTGATAGTTAATCGCTGCCGTCTATTCATTGTTTGCTGTTGTTTCATGTGAAAGAAATCGTTAAATTATATTCGCACTATGGTAAAAACACAAGTAGACCACATGATATTACGCTCCACATGTCCCAGAAAACTACCCTATTCGTGATGCCCTCGTACTCGAGTCTCAGCCGTGAACATTTCATTTCAATAAGATACTATACATATAAATATACATACGGTGGGATCCTTTCGATAATTTCTATGAAGCAGTTCTTCAACTCCATTTGCCAAGTTTGCTGAAAACCGTATAATATAACAAATAGCTGTTCAGTTATGAGGACAATCACATCAATTCATCGCTTGATTCCCAAAATTATTACAGATATTATTTTGCAGCTTTGCCTTACAAATAACTTTCTTTCATCTAAGTGTTTCTTTAAACTAGTGTGACCTATCTGCGGACATAATTGACAGTTAGCGATACCATCGTTGCTATGATAGGATGTTTAAAGAACAAACCTTGACAGCAAAGCTGCAAACAAGTCAACATTTTTGGCATGCACACTGTGACAGCAGATAAACGAGAACTCATTCAAGCTATCAAACTGCCTAGCTACAATATCAAAGGAGGGCAAGGTTATCTCACTTGAATGCGGATAGCTTAATTGTTTCGACAGCAAGTTATCTCCCATATTTCCATCAAATGCAGAGATGACTCAGCTGCTGAGAATATAGGGTTATATTGACAGCTATACTTGCGTATTGTATGTATATATGCCCAGAAAACCAGAAATCGTAAAACAAAGACAAGAGCCCGCAGAGCGTCTGGGGCTCATCTGAGGTCTGTTGCTACCGGTATAAAACGATACACATTTTTAAGTTGTGCGTAGTGACACACTTTGTTAGGGCAGATATGCAGATTACGCGTTTGCGTACACATTCATTTCAGCAACCTTCTGCATTCCTGCAATAACTTCCCAATCCCGTGTTGATCCAGAATCCGTGCCTGAAACTAATGTTTTATGGTGGCATTGTGACCCCTAACCCTATTAAATACAAAAACAAACAAGGTAGGCAGTTGATTAAGTGGACCGAATAGCTCAAGAACGTTACAACATTTGCGTCTATATTGGTTGCCAAAATTTGATTGAGAAAATTTAAGTCTGGGGAAATCCACAGCCTCTTCTCCTGGGGTAATTATTTGAGTTGCTAGGATGACTATTCCAAACTATTCATAAATGCTACACTACAGAATCTCATATATAACTCATCGATTATCTCCTAAGTAACGCATTGTTCAAGTAAGAGTTATGTTGTGGAATTTCACTGTAAAATGGGGAGCGTTCCACAACCACAGGTACTCGCCAACGCAGTTCTGAGAAACACGAATTCAATGTTTAACCTCCTACAGGCTGCAATAGAAGCTGCCACCTGTACGCTAATTCACGCAGGCCAAAACATACACCGACCCCCCCCCCCCCCCCCCCCCCCCCCCCCCCCCTTACTTCACCAGCCACCATGCCACTTGGTCAAGTGGCACTGGCAGTTGGCATATTAACACGACTGACACGTTACAGATGCCATAGAAATTATTACGATTAAGGAAGCATAAAACCTTCGTCAAGCAGATTTAGCTTTTGAAAATTTCACTGTGACATTTAGCCTCATACATCCAGGCATGTATAGATTCTACTAGCAACCAGCCAGTCAGAATTCTTTCTTAACACAGTAACAGTATAACAAACATGTTTAAATCCCTCCTCTGAGAGGTCAAAGGTTATCAGCGCACTACTCTTCGCACGTTCAGTTGGAAAGCAGCATTTCATGGTCCTTTCAATAAAGCCATAAAAATGGATAGGTCACCGCTGAAAACAAAAAACGTTTTTCAATGCTCCGTCAGACCATTCCTCATGAAAAATGATCTAAATCTGCCTATGCCCAAATTGACGTTTGACCTGCTGACCTCCAATATTCGGCACGAGTTGATGGCTTTTCCTCATGAATTGCTATACACCGGACTATCACAAACCTTTAGCGTCGGAGCCGTTGTTAGATTTGCTTCCGCAATTCTGCATTTCCTCCCTATCACCTTAAGTTTAAGGAGTGAATTGTTCCTCCTTATTTTACCACCTCGTGACCTTTGACTTGACCCCAGCTTCGACATCCCAACTCGTTTTCGGTTACCCCCCACGTCCCAAATATCGTGACCGGTACGTCGAGCGGTTAAGATATTGTGCCCAACTGTTTGACGGCTGACGACGGACGCACGGACGGCGCATCGTGCGATTCTAACAAGCTGATTCTGAACTATGTTCGAGATGCAGCTAATAATAAAAGATTGAAAACTGGTTGCAGAGTTCTTGGCGTAGAAAACAGTACTTTATAATATATAGGCATATCACTAGTCTTTAATATATGACAAAACTAAATAAATTACAAGTAGGCATAAGTCTGGCAGTCAAAAAATACCAGGAGAATTTGCACGACTCATGTCAAGCGTCTTCATTTGTGCAATACACATCTCCGGAGGTCTGCATTTTTTAAGTCAATTTTGTTTACAGACAGGAATGACTGTAAGCTCCCGATCAAATGCCAAGAAGAACTGTTAGCGACAGTCCGTGTGCTGTGTATCCCTGTATAAGAATAAAACAATTTGGCACATAACATGCAGGCATCATTCATAACATTGTGAGTGATTAACCAATTATTGATCAAGTTGGCTGTATGTTCTTTTCATTCCCATATGGATTCCTTTTCAAGTGTTTGTGTGTTGTTGTGTATTGACAGAATGAAAAAACTTGGTATTTATTATTTACTACACTTTATTATTATTACTTTAAGTATTTATGAACTTACACTTGATTGGCTTGCTAACTAGGAGATAGAGCTCCCCTGGCATGACTGACAAGAGGATCACGTGAAACTTCATAGTTGAAATCTAACATGACCCTGTTGAAACAACATGCACATCACTTCGTTATTAATTACTTAGAGTTAGGGCCTTATAATTGCTGTGTCAGTCGTAGATGGATAAAAAAAGTGAATTTAACTTAAAAGGTTCAGGGAGTACAGAAAAGGTTTTTTGAAAACGTTTTTGAGAGGTGGCTGATATGGGGGGTACAACATAATAATATGTAAGAATCGATTGCAGCCTCATGTATTCATATTTGCGATCTAAAAGCGTTTTTTGATCCACAAATGAAACACAAAGTTCACAATAAAATTCAAACTATAAATGATTTACATTGTGCTGCACATGCTTACAGGTGTGTCTATCAGGTGAGAAGGTAGGTTTTTCCTCTGTATTCATAAAATAAGGAAGCTGTCTGGGCCTTTACGGTGATTCCCCTCTCACGTTCAACTTGCAACTTGTCAAGCACCTGTTTGTTGTCACTTCGCTTTACGATTGCACCTGTACATCAGAGACACACATACATGCATGCTCCCTACTCATTACAAGAATGTTATAAATGTAGCAATATTTCATATAGGACTATTGATCGCTATCATACGCATTAACAATTACCACACTGACTATCATTATCAACCAGTACATGCTTACATGTTAAACAGATTGCAGATGAAAGTTGTTCCAATTGCAATGATATTGGCTATAAGTTATTGGTAATTACAAGGTTGATAGCAACGCACGTCTATGTGCGCATGCGTGCACGTACCACCTGGACCGCCATGGACAAGTCACATACCTGTGATCTCAAGAAGTCTGTCAGCCAGTGTGCTCTTCCCATGGTCCACATGTGCAATGATACAGAAATTTCTTATGTTTTCTACTGGAAACTTCGACATGTCAATTTTATCCTGACAAAAAATCATTGTAATTTGTATATACTGCATGGCTATGATGTTAGCGAACAACGTCAGCATGTAATAACCACATAATTTTATTATTTCTACTTTATATTTAATATTTAACACTTTTACTTGTTATAGGAAAAAAGTTAATGTGCAAAAAGACCTTAGCTTTGGCTTATATAGTAATTATTATATGCTGAACAAAATTAAAGACTGTATCACTATATCACTGTATCAGTATAGTAGTAGTAGTGCGGATGGGGTCTATGTCCCCCAGGGTATTGCCGGAACGTACCCTGGGTACGGTCCGGTATACCGGAACGTACCCTGGCACTAAATACTACTATCTAATTAGCTCTAGTACTATAGCCTGCGGATCGCTGCCGCAGGGCTATAGCACATTCTGCCATAGATCAGGGCTTGCCCTTAACTTTTTTTTCAGGTGGCCGGCCGGGCCACTTGAGTATGAGATTCAGGTGGCCAAATGGATTTTCCGGTGGCCAGGTTGCTACATTTATTAAATAATTTATTTGTATCCTAACTATGGGTAATGTGTTTGGCAAATAATCGCAATAACATAACTAGATTACGACAACAACAAAGAAAGAACAAAACCCTGACTGAATTAAATAAGTTTCCAAATATTAAAAAGCTTT
>NW_014577329.1:137231-141743 GCF_000485595.1 Priapulus caudatus | reverse complement strand
AAAGACAATAAGATCAAACGTGCGGTCCAACTACGTACATGCTTTGCAGTTTTAATCTGTATTGCTTCACACTTCCTGAAGAAAAGGTTGTCACCCACACATAGCCTCACTCGCAATTCTCATGTTTACAATGATGAAGCCAATCTGTCCTGCATAATAGTGACGAATACTACATAATATATTAGAAACGGAGCATGCAGCTATGTTAAACTTTACAACATTCGTCTATTAACATTGTTAGCAGCCCACCATATAGACTGTCAGCATGTTCGCGCGCCATAAAAAAACAGATAAGCCCCTGCCTACACAAGTAGGAAGCAATGGAGACATAGCAAACCAAATATAAGCATGCCACTACTACTACTCAAAAATACTGGTGATAATCACTTGTCGTTCTCCTGCTATCCCGATCTTCGCTGTTTCCTCCTTCATCTCTCCTCTCACCTCTTCTCTCTCGCTCTCCCTCGCTCCTTTCATTTCTCTCTCTCTCTCGTCTTCTCTCTCAAATCTCTCTCCTCTTCTTCTCTCTCTCTCTCTCTCTATCTTTCTCTCTGCTCTTCTCTCTCTCTCTCTCTCCTCCTCAGCCTCTAGTCTGCTCTCTCTCTTCTTCCTCTCACTCTCTTCTATCTCTCTTCTCTCTTTTTCCTCCTCTTTCACCCTCTTTCTCTCTCTCTCTCTCTCTTCTCTCTCTCTCTCTCTCTCGCCCTGCCCTCTCTCTCGTTTCTCACTCTCTGCGCCTCTCTTTCTCCGCTCTGCTCTCGTCTCTCTCTCTCCGTCTTATCTCCTCGTCGCTTCTCATCCTGTCTCTCTTTTTTCTCTACTCTCTCCGTCTCTATCGTCGTCGTCAGCTCTTCTCCTCTTCTCTCTCTCTCTCTCTCTCTTCCTCTCTCTCTCTCTCTCTCCCTCTCTTTCTCGTCTCTCCCTCTCTAAGTGCAGTCTCTCTATCTCCCCACTCTTTTCTCATAGCGCTACACTCTACAGTGAAAATTAACAGCTCACTCCTGGGGACGCATGAATCCAACTTCTGCGACTCATAGTGTCTTCTGTGTGAATGCGAAGGTCACGGCGATCGCCGACTCTGACCTGACCTCAGAGGATCGGCGCGTTTGCTATCACGACCTTGTAGCGTCATAGGCGGAATCGAACCCATGGCCTTCAGGCGGTGCAAAGATGTCTCCTGGGGCTGCCATTAGGAACTAGCGCTGATTATGTGCAGCAGGCCCACTTCATTCATTATTAACTTGTATTCACACACACATTAACAGTTCTTCTATCATTTGCTTTCTGAAATTACGCTGCAATTAGACCTTTGATGTTAATCCTGCCGTCTATTATTGTTTGCTGTTGTTTAATGTGAAAGAACTCGTAGTAAATTTTCGTCAGATATGGTTAAAACCAAGTGACACATGAATTACTCCACATGTCCAGAAACTACCCTATCCCTGTATGCCTCTGGTCTCGAGTCCTCAGACCGTGAACCATTTCATTCATCACATAAGCATACATATACTATACATATAAATACGGTTGCGATCCTTTCGATAATTTCAATAAACAGTTTCTTCACTCTCCATGCTAAGTTTGGCTGACCGGTATAATTGACCCATAGCTGGTTCTATGATATGAGGGACAATCACATCACATCTCATCCGTTATTCCCAAATTATTAGCAGATATTATATTGCTCAGTTTGGCTACAATAACTTCTTCTTTCATCTAAGTGATCTTTACCTAGTGTGACGCGTATCTGACCGACTAATTGACAGTTAGCTCTACCCATCGTGTGTACTCACTAGATGCTTCTAAAGATCAACTTGATCAGTCAAAGTGCAAACAGTCAACATTTGCATCCACAATGACAGATATAAACGAAAACTCAATCAAGCTTAACATGCCCTAACTACAATATCAAAAGGAGGCAAGTTATCTCCTAGATGTACTTATTGTTTTCGTGAGCGCAAGATTTATCTCGCTATTTCATTCAAATCGAGATGACTGCAAGCTGTGAGAATATAGGGTATTTGGACACTGCATACTGCTATATGTTGTTATATGCCAGAAAACAGAAACTCGTAAACAAGACAAGAGCACAGAGGTCTGGGATCATCTGAGCGTCTGTTGCTAACGTTATAGAACGTAAAGATTTAGTTGTGCGTAGTGAACCTTTGTTTAGGCGCAGATATTCAGATACGCTATTTGCGTACACATCATTTCAGCACCCTTCGTGCATTCTGCATAAACTCCAAATCCGCATTGGTTATACAAATCGCGTTGCCTGAAATACATGTGTCATGGTGCACATTGTGACCGCTACCCTATTACAAACAAAAACAAAAAAGGTATGCCATGTGATTAGTGACGCGAATAACTCAAGAACGTACACATTTGCGTCTATAATTGGTGCTCAAAATTTGACGTGAGAAACTTTAAGTCTGGGAAGTCCACAGCCTTCTCTCCTGGAGTAATTATTAGAGTGCTAGTGAATATCCAATCTATTCATAATGGTAACTACAGAATCTCATATAATAACTCATCTCATTATTCTGCCTAAGCTAACATTCGTTCAAGTAAATTTTGTGTGACTTCTCACTGTAAAGGGAGTGTTCCACAACCACAGTACTCGCCACCGAGAGTTGAAACAATCATGTTTACACCCTCCTACCGTCTGCATAGAGCGCGTCCACTGTAGCCTATATTAACGCAGGCACAAACTACCCATACTATCATCATCCACATGCATGGCACGTGGCCACTGGCAGTGGCATATTAACCACTGACAGTCAGAATGCCATAGAAATTAATACGATCTTAGCAGCATACGTCTTCAACAAATTTAGCTTTTGAAATTTCACTGTGACATTGTAGCCTCATACATCACAGGCATGTATACTTCTACTAGCAAACCCAGCAGTCAATTCTTTCTATACACAGTAACATTAACAATATCATGTTTAAATCCTCCTCTTGAGGTCAAAAGGCTTATCAACACTTACTCTTTCGCACGTCAAGTGAAAGCCATTTCATGGGTCCTTCAATAAAGCCATGAAAAATGGGTAGTCTGCGCTGAACAAAAAATTTGTTGAATTGCTCTCAGACTGTCCTCAGAAATGTCTAAAATCTGCCGCTAGCATTGATCCTTTGACCTGGACCTTCATTTTCGGTCACGTAGATGCTTGTCCTACATGATGCTTATTCACCGACTAGTCACAAACCTAGGTCGAGCCGTTTAGATTTGTGCGGCATTCTGCAATTCTTTCCTCCTATACCTTAAGTTTAAGGATGAATGTTCCTCCCTTATTTTCACCTCTATGACTTTGCCCTTTGACCCCAGCTCGACATCCAAACTCGTTTTCGGATTACCCCGCCCTCACGTCCCGAATATCGTGACGTCACGTCGAGCGGTTAAGATTGTGGGCCGCAACTTTACGACGGACGTACGCACGGACGGGACGATCATGCCATTCTACAAAGCCTGCATTGACATTTCAGAGTATGCTAATAAATACAAGATGTTGAGAATACTGCGTGCAGAGTTCTTGCGTTTAGAAAACAGTACTTGTCTTAATAATAGCAGTATCATCTAAGTTAAATATTGACAAACTAAATAAATTACAAGTAGGATAAGTCTGGCAGTCAAACAACATACCAGGAGAATTTCTTCACGACTCATGTCAAAGACGGTCTTCATTTGTGCAATACACATCTCGGGGTCTGCATTTTTTAAGTCAATTTTGTTTAAGACAGGAATGACTGTAAGCTCCGAATCAAATGCCAAGAAGAAGTTAGCGACAGTCTGTGCTTGTACTCCCTGTAAAGAATAAACAATTTGGCACATAACATGCAGGACACATTCATAACATTTGTGGCGATTAAACAATTATGAATCCAAGTGGCCGTATTTTCTTTCCAGTTCCCATATGATTATTTTCTAAGTGTTTGTGTGTTGTTGTGTATTGACAGAATGAAAAAAACTTGGTATTTATTATTTATACACTTTATATATTATTACTTTAAGTATTTATGACTTACCTGATTGGCATCAACTAGGAGTAGAGCTCCCTGGCAAGCTGACAAAGATCGTGAAACTTCATAGTTGAAATCTACATGACCCTGTTGAAACACATGCACATCACTTGTTATTATTACTTAGGTTAGGGCCTTATAATGTGTGTCAGGTAGATGATAAAAAAAGTGAATTTAACTTAAAGGTCAGGGTTACAGGGAAAAGGTTTTTTGAAAACAGTTTTGAGAGCGTGACTGTATGGTGGGTACAACATAATAAATGTAAGACATCCGATTGCAGCTCATGTATTCATAATTTGGATCTAAAACGTTTTTTGATCCACAAATGAAACACAAAGTTCACAATAAAATTCAAACTATAAATGATTAGGCCATCCTTAAAAAATTATATGTTTGCTGTCCCTAGACCCATGATTTTTTTAGTGGGTAGGTAGGTAGGTCATTTTTTTGTGAGGCATAATAGTAAAAAAAAAAAATAATAATATAGAA
>NW_014577329.1:132432-137221 GCF_000485595.1 Priapulus caudatus | reverse complement strand
GAGAGAGAGAGAGAGAGAGAGAGAGAGAGAACGAGAGAGAGTGAAAGCTGTAACCTTTATGGTAGATAGTGGACAAAGATTATGCATTTAAAATGAAGAGGAGTTATCCTAGCATAGATTTATATGATACCATTCCAACAGTTGACATCATTTAAGAAATAGGAGGCAGACCTTGCATGTAAGATCCCCACTGCGTATACAAGCCAGTACACAATCTGGCTACGTTAGTGTGTTAGCGCATGCGCAATATCCCACCAGAGGAGTTATATTTTGTGATGAATATGCATTTAAAATGGTTAGAGAGTATCTCAGCATAGATTTCACTAATAAACTTTTATCAGTAGCCCTGTCTTTATAATTAAGAGAGCGCCCTAGCACGTAGGGTACAAAACACCAACTTTATGCCCTCGCGTCCTTCCCCTTGCCTCCCCTGTCTCTCGCTCAGCCTCTTTCTTCTTCTACCGCCCCCAGCTATCTTCCCTGTCGCCTTTCCTCAGTCACCCATATCCCTCTCCCCCGCAGCAAGTTATATTATGAAGTTTGCCTCAGACGACACTGCACGCCTAACACGGAGCACGCGCATGCACAATATCTTCCGTGAGAAATCGTATTCGGCAAAGATTATTCATTTAAAATGAAGAGGAGTTATCCTAGCATAGATTTATATGATACCATTCCATCAGTTGACATCATTTAAGAAATAGGAGGCAGACCTTGCATGTAAGGTCTCCACTGCGTATACAAGCCAGTACACAATCTGGCTACGTTATTGTGTTAGCGCATGCGCAATATCCCACCAGAGGAGTTATATTTTGTGATGAATATACATTTAAAATGGTTAGGGGATATCTCAGCATAGATTTCACTAATAAACTTTTATCAGTAGACCTGTGTTTATTATTAGGAGAGTGCCCTAGCATGTAGGGTACAAAACACCTACTTTGTGCACTCGCGTCCTTCCCCTTGCCTCCCCGGTCTCTCGCTCAGCCTCGTTCTTCTTCTACCGCCCCCAGCTATCTTCCCTGCCGCCTTTCCTCAGTCTCCCATATCCCTCTTCCCCTCAGCAAGCTATATTATAAAGTTTGCTTCAGACGGCACTGCACGCCTAACACAGTGCGCGCGCATGCGCAATACCTCCCGTGAAAAATCGTATTCTGCAAAGATTATGCATTTAAAATGAAGAGGAGTTATCCTAGCATAGATTTTTATGATACTTTTCCATCAGTTGACATCATTTTAGAAATAGGAGGCAGACCTTGCATGTAAGGTCCCCACTGCGTATACAAGCCAGTACACAATCTGGCTACGTTAGTGTGTTAGCGCATGCGCAATATCTCACCAGAGGAGTTATATTTTGTAATGAATATGCATTTAAAATGGTTAGAGGGTATCTCAGCATAGATTTCCTTATTAAACTTTTATTAGTATAGACATCTGTTTATAGGAGAGCGCCCTAGCATGTAGGGTGCAAAACACCTACTTTATGCTTTTGCGTTCTTCCCCTTGCCTCCCCTGTCCCTCGCTCAGCCTCCATCTTCTTCTACCGCCCCAGTTATCTTCCATGCCGCCTGTCCACAGTCTCGCATCCCCTCTCCCCCGCAGCAAGCTATATTATGAAGTTTGCCTCAGACGGCACTACACGCCTAACACGGTGCGCGCGCATGCGCAATATCTCCCCTTGAGAAATCGTATTTTGCAAAGATTATTCATTTAAAATGAAGAGGAGTTATCCTAGCATAGATTTATATGATACCATTCCATCAGTTATTTGACATCATTTAAGAAATTGGAGGAAGACCTTGCATGTAAGGTCCCCGCTGCGTATGCAGGCGACAGATATCCACATCCAAGTGCCTAGTGCCTATAGGGCCCCCTCTGGAGCAATAATACACTGTGCAAGTGATGCAGCCTACTTTTCTTTGCTGGAGGCCGTATACCTTACAACCAAGGCTTACCACACAACTATAATGGAGGCATTAGGGCCCCTTCCTAACAATACTACCAGATACTATAAATGTGGCCTTGGCGGGCCGCCAGCATACAGTATTCTATTATTACAATACTACATAGGTGGCCTTAGGCGCCCGCCATACAAATACTATATATGTGGCATTGGGCCCCCATCATACACTATTCGATTATTACAATACTATATAGGTGGTCTTAGGCCCCCGTCATACAAATACTATATATGTGCCCTTGGGCCTCCATCATACACTATTCTATTATTACAATACTATATAGTTGGACTTAGGCCCCCGTCATACAAAATTAATACTATATATGTGGCCTTGGGCCCCTAGCATACACTATATTATTACAATACTTTATAGGTGGCCTTAGGACCCTGCCATACAAATACTATATGTGGCCTTGGGCCCCCATCATACACTATTCTATTATTACAATTCTATATAGGTATACTGTTTGAACCCCCATCGGCCTATTTATGGAGCCGCCTCAGCGTACATAATCGCTCGTACATTGTACATTGTACTAAATGCATTGATAGTCCCTTCCGCTTGATAATCTTGTTAAACTTAGTAACACTTGGTAAACTCGCCTTTGGGCCTTTCTGTATCACTTTGGTCAAGCTATTTCGATCGCAAAATTATCGCATTGATTCATATGTTTTCTTTTAAATATTTATTACAAATATTTTACGTAGATTGGATATCCCAGATTTCGATTAGGCCAAGCTTATCAGGAGCGGATCCAGGATTTTTGAAAGGGGGGTGTCCAGGAAGAGATAAAGGGCACTTTTCCCTGCTAAATTTTTCTGGTGTTTTAAAAAGCTGCCGAACGCCACTTAGGGAGGTAAATAATGTTAGGGAGGACCTCCCCCAAGAAATTTTTTAAAAATTGTTGCATTCTGAGACCATCTGAGCAGTAATTTTGAAGTCTAGAATGCAAAAAATTATTAGATCCGGTCCCCCGGACGCCCCGCGGACCCCGCTTTGCCGATTTCTAGGTTTTTATAACGAATTTATATATATATAAGTAAATCTTTATCAGAAAAACTAGCCCTAAAAAAATAGGGATGTAATTTTTTAGGGCACTTTGAAATTAAAGGGGGGTCCGGACCTCCGGACCACCCCCCATCGATCCGTCCCTGCTTATCTCGCTCGCATCTTATAAGCATACTGTTCCACACACGATGGCCACGCCTATCCAGATATAGTTACTTTAGAACTTTAATTGAACTTCTTCAGCTAACAACAAATTCACATCTTAGTTATACGGGAACACGTACTGCACATTGGTACCAAGAATCGCATAAAATATGCTGCCCTCCAGACTGCATATCATTACTGGTACGCATCACCTATACGCGTATATATATGGGTTTATTTATAAACTGAAATTGCTCTCAGCGCCGGGTGTGCAGCTTGCAAGTTCAGCCTCCCTTTCCCACACACACGTACGCGCGCACGTATACAGACACATAATACATATATCTCATGCTTGCTGTTTCTAGCGGTTTGTTTGTGCTTCGCTGGCGTGAGTTGCTCGTGATGTTCACTTCAGTTTCGCGCTGAGTTTGCCTGATTATAGCTGCTGAGACCCTGGTAAGTGAGTAACGTGCCCCGGCTGGCTTCCCCCGTACATATAACTGCACGTGTGTGTGCGTGCTTACATACGTTCACGCATCGTGTAGATGTGTGGTGGTTTGGTGTGGCCGCGTAGTCTCGAGTCTCCTACGTGTATCGTTGATTACTGAGCAATATAATCTGATGTAGGTTAGGCTGGTGTATAATTTCTCATGGCGGGCATCAGGAAAACGTGATAGATTTTGGTTGAGTTATTTCCGACGGTACCAAAAAATGCTTGTAAGATATCCGATCACAGCGCACATATATGCACGATTTGGATCTGAAAGCGTGTTTCAAAAAGCCGGCTCGTGAAGTAAGTATAAAAACCAATTTGTTTTTATTCACTCCTGATAATATAATAAGCCTGTATATCCGTTCAATTATCCCGCCTACGAGTATAGAGCTCGATCCGCTTCTCTATAGGTATCTCTGCTACTTGAAATGCATGCTACGTTATGTTTATGATATATTATATCAAGAGCGTATCAGGAGTCTATCAAATACTCCTGAGCGTATTAAGAATGAATTGATTATATAGTTGATACATCATGATAGTTATATGATATCACATAGGGTAATTTTTTAGCGCTCATGTCGTGAAACGTCTGCGGGCTCGAGAAGCACTCAATTTTGCATAGAAATTGCATCGGGCGTGCGTGCGTGTGTGTGCGTGCGCGCGCGTGTGTGTGTGAGAGAACGTGCATGTGTGTCTGCGTGTATGTGTGTCTGCGTGTATGTGTGCGTGCGCGCGCGTGTGTGTGTGAGAGAACGTGCATGTGTGTCTGCGTGTATGTGTGTCTGCGTGTATGTGTGCGTGCGCGCGCGCGTGTGTGTGAGAGAACGTGCATGTGTGTCTGCGTGTATGTGTGTCTGCGTGTATGTGTGCGTGCGCGCGCGTGTGTGTGAGAGAACGTGCATGTGTGTCTGCTTGTATGTGTGCGTGCGCGCGCGCGTGTGTGTGAGAGAACGTGCATGTGTGTCTGCGTGTATGTGTGTCTGCGTGTATGTGTGCGTGCGCGCGCGTGTGTGTGAGAGAACGTGCATGTGTGTCTGCGTGTATGTGTGCGTGCGCGCGCGCGTGTGTGTGAGAGAACGTGCATGTGTGTCTGCGTGTATGTGTGCGTGCGCGCGCGCGCGTGTGTGTGAGAGAACGTGCATGTGTGTCTGCGTGTATGTGAGCGTGCGCGCGCGCGGGT
>NW_014577329.1:129681-132006 GCF_000485595.1 Priapulus caudatus | reverse complement strand
GAGCTGAGATAACCAGATGCCATGCGAACATTACTACAAACAATGACGCACCGCGTGTCAACACTGCTTGCCTGGCGATTTTCCATCGCTGCCGTATATCGCGGAGGTCGAAGCGTGCATCCCCGTGCGTGACGTCATAGGTAGATGGAGTAAACTCTCAGCAGGCCGTCTCTTTCGCTTTGCGATGCTTTGCTCTAAGCGATCGATGGAGAGGCGCGTCTTAGCAGCCGCATCCCATATACAAGCGACGTGCGTCGAGAGCGGGCGACGGTGTAGGCTAAACGCGATGAATCAGCAGGTATAGGGCGCAGCCGCCGCTGCAGCCGCGCCGCCGCAGCAGCAGCAGTAGTAGCAGCAGCAGTAGCAGCAACAGCAGCAGAACAGGAGCAGAGTAGGCAGACAGTACAGCAAGCAGCAGCAGCAGCAGCAGAAGCACGCAGCAGCAGCCAGCAGCAGCAGCTAGTAGAGCAAGCCTACAAGAAGATAGAAGCAGCAGCAACGAGTGTAGCAGTAGTAGTAGTAGTAGCAGCAGCAGCAGCAGCAGCAGCAGCAGCAGCAGCAGCAGAAGCAGCTCTCTGCATGCACGGCGCATTGCGTACGTGCGCGCGCGCATTTTTCTTTCTTATGCATATACGTATATATCAGGAGTAGATAATAGGGATATTTGTGCATTTGTGCGTACTCTGAATTTAGCAATTTGGGCCGTTGGTCGAAGAGACAATATTAGTTTACATGATTGTGTTTATTTTGCGCAAATTATACATTATAAATTATATATCTATTAATTCTGGCAAGAGATGCGATGAGTGGTCCGTTCATCATGCGTTATTCTACTGATATGCTCAAGAGCTAATAAATATTATGATGTGTTTATTAGCTCTTGATATGCTATATCTGATTCCGGGATTATTCCACTGTAACGTAACGGCGAGACACCTAAACCATGCACGTCTAGCTATAGACGCTTACTACAAAAACACGACGAACGAATCGACTGGCAGTTGAGATGATTTTTCACTTTGTTTCGAATATTCGAACGCGTTTTCAACGAGACGCCCTCGTTTTTTATGCAAAGTTTTTTTTACCACTTCGCTTGAATCGATCCCCAACAGACGACGTGTTACTAATGCTGACGGTGCAACTATACTATAACGACGGCTGTTAGAGATTGATGTAGTTATAGCAGCATTACTATATATTAAATGCGAGTATATATCCGTTTGTTTGCCTTGGTGCGTACCCGTCACTTCGCGTGCTAATGTATTGCAGAGTTTAGTAAGCAACACCGTGCTCGCTAAACGGCTACATATATTTTGGCCTGACATTTTGTTTACCCGCACTTCGGCGTCCTTGCATTAGCCGTATAGCTAATAGTGTTTATGGCGTTCATGCCAGGAGCGACGTCCGGTCAGTGACATCCCGAGTCAGCGCTCCGCTAATTCAAGCGTTACTGTTGATGTTACACAGTTTTATGTGCTCTCCGTGTAATCAAGAGCGCTCTTGATGTAATGCATTGCACTGCACCGTATCTTAACCGAAGGCAACTTTAATCCATGTGCTTCTAACAATGCAGCAGTTAGCGTGCAAGAACATCGATATTGGTCACTGTCTAACATGCCAACTGCATGATCAATAAACGAAAAACTCGTCGCTATAGGTGGTAGTAGCTGGTAATTGAACATTTTTTTATTAAAAAGTTGGCGTGAAAAAGATGCATCAAATCGGCACATTTTCATATATTTTTACGCAGCCGACCAAGTTTTCACAGCTGTTTCCTGCGGCTAACATCTGAAGCCATCGTGGCGATTTCTTTTCAGTAGTTAAATAAAAACAAGGATATTTGTTACGGGAGTCGAATTTCATCTCTCGATTGTCACTTATATCTTGCAGCGATTACTGCTTGTTTTCATTCCCATAGAACTTCCTCCATGAATTGAAATCCAATCACTGATATCCAGTTCACAGATCCTGACACGTACGTATGTAGGCATTGATATATGAGTAACCCATTGGTATTAGTCGAAATGAATCATTTCAAAAACCTGTAGGCGACTAATTATAGCTGCTCGAATGTTTTAGCAATGTATTCACGGGATTATACGATGTCAAAATTACTGCCACAGTGACATACCAACGTTGATATATGAGTAACGCTGAGAGGGTCTATGTCCCCCGGGGTACTGCCGGAACGTACCCTGGGTACGGTCCGGTATACCGGAACGTACCCTGGGGCTATCTAATATGCCGGACCGTACGTACCTCGCCTACTTCACTAACGAGTCTAGGGAGTCGCCTACGCCTACTCTCTAGCCCTAACCCTAACCA
>NW_014577329.1:124753-129671 GCF_000485595.1 Priapulus caudatus | reverse complement strand
TGGTTAGGGTTAGGGCTAGAGAGTAGGCGTAGGCGACTCCCTAGACTCGTTAGTGAAGTAGGCGAGGTACGTACGGTCCGGCATATTAGATAGCACCAGGGTACGTTCCGGTATACCGGACCGTACCCAGGGTACGTTCCGGTATACCGGACCGGACCCAAGGTACGTTCCGGCCGTACCCTGGGGGACATAGACCCTATGAGTAAGAAAAACCTGTAGGCGACTTATAGCTGCTCGAATGTTTTAGCAATGTATTCACGGGATTATTCGATGCCAAAATTACTGCCACAGTGACATACCAACGTTGATATATGAGTAACGCTGAGAGAGTCTATGTCCCCCGGGGTACTGCCGGAACGTACCCTGGGGGACATAGACCCTATGAGTTTGAAAAACCTGTAGGCGACTTATAGCTGCTCGAATGTTTTAGCAATGTATTCACGGGATTATACGATGCCAAAATTACTGCCACAGTGACATACCAACGTTATTGTCATATAATTGCTGGAAAAATAGTCGGAGAGGATGCAGTTGAATGCCATAAATTACGGAATACCTTTGTTGGCTGTAAACAGATTTACGCGATGCTATGTGCATTACGCACGTAGCATTACTGGCATGGCAAGTGTGTAGCGGTAACAGCTCGTCTGCACCGTACGGCGCATGTAACACAGAGGTTAGCACGGGCTGTCAACACAGGCGGCAGATTAACACCGCGGTAAGGTGAGAAGCCAAGGGCTAGGAGGCAGCAGCTGCGGTAATGAACGAGCGATGAACTCCAGACCCGATAGATATGCTCGGTATTGCTGAACCTGCTCATACCGAGAATCATACACGGTGACTCGGTGAAGGGGGAGGCATAGCAGAACGTTTTACCAGTTTTTCTCAGCAGCCAGTAGTCGACCGTCTTTATGAGGCGACTGGAATTTTAAGCATGATTCTTCACACGAAACGACGTTTTGAGAGGTCGCTATATATAACATGTATATATGTGTATGCGTAGACGCGTGATAGATGTGGATGCGTAACGGGACTGTGTATGCGTTCAGACTCCAGACCAATCGAAGTGTATTTCATGAAAAGAACATGAAAAGAACATGAAAAGTTGAAATTTGGGTAATTTTATCGCGAACTTAAATATTAACAACAACGTGAAATCACGAGTACAACTTATATATATAGTAGCTTAATTTCTGTGACCAAACCCCGCCGCAACGCCGCTATAACAATAGGTTCCGTGTCCGCTGGTACGCACGTTTGATTACGTACAGCGAGGACGAGGACGACGACGACGACAACGACGACGACAACAACAACAACAATAACAACGACGACGACGACGACGACGACGACGACGGCAACAACAACAACAACAACAATAACAACGACGTTGACGACGACGACGACGACGACGATGACGACGACGACGACGGCAACAACAACAATAACAACGACGTTGATGACGACGACGACAACGACGACGACGACGACGACGACGACAACGACGACGACGACGACGGCAACAACAACAGTAACAACAACAGCAACAACGACGACGACAACAACAACAACAACAACAACAACAAGCAACTAGATTAACAACAACAACAACAACAAAAGCAGCAGCAGATACAGAAACAAAAACAGCAACAACTAGACAGAGGGCACTCACGGAGAGTGCATACCTCCGCGAGCATGTAACATGTATGTGCTCGCTGGTGGCGGCTGCTGACTGATTCGCCTGCTGCTGACTCGCCGCTCACTGGTGGCTGATGCTGACTCGCCGCTCGCTGACTCGACGCGCTATATCGATCGCGCCGCCCGCTCGCTGACTCGACGCGCTATCGATCGCGCCGCGCGGACTGGACACACACACACACGAACACACACACGAGAGCGATTGCATGACCTCCGTTTGCGCGGAGGTAACAACAGTACCAACAAGACATTCCTCGCCGCTGTGGTTACAGCAGCTAGATTGCATCTCTCGTATCTTTTCTGTGTACACACACACACACACACACGCGCACGCGCGCGCGCGCGCGCGCGCGGCGCGGCGCACACACCAAACACATTCACACGACACAGCACTCGCACAGCATACGCACGCATCGCACTTCGCACGCACGCACGAGCAATATATATGTATATATAAATATATATATATATATATATATAATTAGCCAGCCTATATCACGTGCATGGCAACTGAGAATATAGCGGCGTATATAGTTACTGCTGTACGTGTGAAGCGTCAGTAGACGTCACTATACAAAACCTTGTTTTCACAGTCTACGTTTTGCGCTGTACTTGTGAAACTTCGACCGTGTGTATATAAACTCAACCTCGGCTTAACTGACGTTCGAAGATTGAATCAAGTCGAAACATACGGTAAGTCTGAAACGGCAAACGCGGTAGCTATATTACTTTGCGTATTGCGTATATGTCTGGCAAAGGATATTCGCACTTCGGCGGTGCGAATAAGAACACATTTTCTGCTATTCGCACCGCGGCGGTCTTCCATATTCTGTTCATAATATCGTCTGGTCCGTGGCAAATAAGACAGAGTAGTGAGTAAGAAAGTCCTATAATGAGCTTATTTACATATTCATGAACATACATACACGCAAAAATGCATGAACGCACGCACGCACGCACGCACGCACCTAAACACGCGGAAGCTGTGCCATCCAAGCCACACAAATTTTTATCTATATAACTATCTTATCAAGGGTACAGATAAGAGCATTGAGAATGTACTCCTGATTATACATTCGCCAACAAATACGTAATTGTGGGTGCATACGATATAGCATACACACCATGTAATATATATATATATATATCCTGGTAAACCCCTTACGAACACGTGTACAGCGTAATTACGCACGTGTTCCTAGCGGTACCAGCTATAGACATCTATAATACCGTATTCCAGGGATGCGATTTTTTCGCTAAATTGGTTTCAGCCTCCAAGCGGATTTTTTTGTGATGCTATGTCATCAACCCCTCGGATCAACAAAAGTTCGCCTAGTTACACATGGTGGTTAAACCGTATAACTGATGTACGTATGTGCGCGTGTGCGCGCATGCATGAGCACGCTGAACTGAAGCTGTAATAAAGCCGGAATCGTACTTGCAATTCATGTGCACGCCATGTGCCTTAATTGGTGTGATTCACAATCTTTGGTCGGAATGGTATTCAGTGTTTTATTAGCGCAACCCTTCTTTTATGAAGTATGTACGTAAACCGCATGCGCATTCTGTATTTTTGCAATGGCATCCGTCCTGCAATGCTGTGCAGATGTCGCTTATTATGGTCTGCCTACTCAGAATTAATTATTTTGACCACGGTAAAAATAATTTAACTACCGTTCAATTATAGCCCTTTAACCCAATCAGACGGTTTGTTACATATAATTTAATCGCGGATAAATTATTTTTTACCACGTCAAACTGTTGCCCTTTCACCCATTCAGAGGTCTTCTTACACATAATAGAAAAAGCCATAAATTAACCGCTGTTGAATCATTTCTACCGCGGCGGTAAAAATAATTATTTCTGAGTACGGTGGCCAACCAAGCCGCTAACACTGCTATCATGAACGTTATCGTCAGATATAATTTTAATTGAATTGGTCGATAGATGGATGGATTGAAATGTTTGTTAGAATGATGGAGCAATGGATGGATGGATTGATACTTGATAGATAAATAAGATTGATCGATTGATGGATTTGGGTGGATGAATATGGATGGATATTTCGATCTGATAACTCCAGCAATATTATTGGCAAAAACAGCAATTAATGTTATCAGTTACCTTAGCATTACTAGCAGTCAATAGAAATATGTTGTTAAAAATGTTTATTTTACATGAAATATAAAATAATCACGTTTATTTCATGTCACTTTACGAATGGCTTTAATTTCCAGTAGATGGCATGACAAGCATGTAAATAGTTGAAGCGACCTAGACTGGTACCCGGTCCCATCTCTCGGCTTAGGTACCCGGTCCCATCTCCCCCATCGAGTAATCGAGGTGGGGGCGAGTACCAGTCTAGAAGCGACCTTGATTTGTGTTTGATTTGTGCAATGCTACCGCTCGGCCCACATAAATAAAGCTGCGATAATATAATATCTCCACCTAACACACATGGCGTTCAAATGTGTTTTGTCTCCTCGTATGTGTGCCCGCGAAATACTTCTATGGCTCATTTTGTCGACGACGACGTCGATGGTAAGCCGAGTAGTGAACAGGCACTTGGAGTTGGAGCGTTTCAATCAAATATACGCAGTGGCGACGCGTCCGGAACCGGTCGCCTCACAGCCACAGGCACTTGAAGCGTTTCAATAAAATATAATGCTAACTAAATACGAAATCTATTTACTACCAAATTCTTAATGTTTCTATGCTCTCTTTCACTTATTATTGCCGACAGTTTCCTTTAAATTCCGTCCAAATCCTATGTGCAACAAACAGTGAACACTGACTGCCGCCATTCCTCACGCGGCTGCAGTGTGCACACTGACACTGTGACACATATATATATATATATATTCGTATTTAGTTAGCATTATATATTATTGAAACGCTTGAAGTGCCTGTTGGTCGCCAAGCCTCCAGGCTACGCATCCGGACATCCACTCACACAGTGATCGCGCGACTCGCGTACACGCATGACTGCGCAACGGGACAATCTCTCTCTCTCTGTCTCTCTCTCTCTCTGTCTCTCTCTCTCTGTCTCTCTCTCTCTCTGTCTCTCTCTCTCTCTGTCTCTCTCTCTCTCTGTCTCTCTCTCTCTTTCTGACACACACACACACCCCTCTAGCTCTCTCTTTCTCTCACACACACACCTCTAGCTCTCTCTCTCTCTCTCTCTCTCCCTGACACACACACACACACACACACACACACA
>NW_014577329.1:105820-123825 GCF_000485595.1 Priapulus caudatus | reverse complement strand
ATTTAGTAACGTTAGTTCTTACTTTTAATGTAAAAAAAATGGCAATTTTTTTTTTACAAATTTTATTATAGAAAATTCGTGACGTAGTCCCTTTAATCCGCAGCCAGGACATTGTCGTAGAGAGTTCAAAGCCTCGATCTCACTAAAAGTAAAAGAGTTTCTCATTGCATCCCACCCTTGGTTTAAAAATGGACACCTCAACTTTGCTGGTATTGAAACTGTGGACTTCACGTGATAATGTAAAGCCTTCTGTAACATACTGGGGACTGAGAATGTGTAATATTTTGAAACCCTGATTAACCTTTAGTTGGATCACCCTATACTCTACTGGTACTCAGTTAAGTCTTTCCTAGTCCCCACATTGTGATCACATCTAATAGCTCTCTTTTTACTACAAATTTATATGTGTACAGGGGTAGAAATTAATTTTGAACACGGGAGTCCAACGGACTTCCTTACCTTCAAAAAGAGGGAGTTCGCAGCAAAATGAGGGAGTCTGCCATCTGAGGTTCAAAATTAAAGATAACGCATTTGCTTATTTTGAAGATTCATGCGGTTGCACGTCTGCCAAATTTTCTTTGGACATTAGCTGAAAAAATACAGTAATTCTGCGAGGCCGCGTGCTCTGGAACGAACTAGTTAGTATGGCAGAATTTTCAGGGAGTCGCACGGACTTCGGCACATGTCAAATCAGGGAGTCCGAAAGTAAATCGGGGATATTTGATTTTGTACCCTGTGTGTATATATATATATAGGCACGTAGTTATATATATAAATAATAGGACCTATTCCTATATGGCTCTAGTGATGATAAAGTTTGGAATTATACCCCAGCAGATGGAGCTACAAGGACTATACATGCATAGTAGATACTGGTGACTGGAATATATGAGAAGTCCATATAAGGGGAAGTGGAAGGGGAATATTAAAGGCAGAGCAATGTAACTACTATAATATAGTCATGTTCTGATTCTTTCTTATTGACATTGTATTTCTTTTGAGCAGGCAGTGCCGAATCTACATCTAGGTGTGTATGTATTCGTCGTTCCAACGGTCATATGTTCGCCATGGCTACCAGAGAAACAGCATTCACAGGAACACCCAATATCGCAAGTCGATCATTGAAATCCTACGCTGGACAATGCCAGATTGGGAGACACTTCCTAACCTTGCATTGGTAAGTTTGAGCACAGCATATTCTTCCATATCAGCGATTAGCATGGTGTAACATAATGTAAAACAGTGTTTATGTGTAGCAACTTCTTTTATTGTTATTTGTTTAACATTAGCAAATAGGAGAACTACACGTCATGTTGTTTTTGCTATACATTTCAAGTTTAATAAGCATATAATTGTGTTTTAATGTGTCCTTCATTTGTATGCAGCATTGTATGTTGCTTATTGGGATAGTTAAATTAGGCCACAATTTTAAAAATCTTTGTTTGCCCTCACCCGACCCAGACTTAAATTTTTTTTTTGAGGGGGGTCTTTTTATAAATTCAGCATGGTGTCTACATGCTCGGGTGTGCTTGTGTGGAGATACCTTTTGTGTTGAATGTTTGTTTTGATTGGTACGTATAATGTATTGCCTACAGATTTATATAATGTACAGTGAATCATACAGTAATTCAATTTGTTAAAAAAAAAAAACTTTAGTTGGCCCCTTTTTGGCGGGTCGGTCGGGTAAGGGCAAACAAACAATATTTTTATTATGGCCTAATACTGTCGTATTTTAACAGGTTAGAATATTTTCCTACCTGAGTACGGTTGACAAGCTTGCAGTCTCCTCCGTGTGTCAGCAGTGGATCGAAGCTGCCAATCACCCGTTGCTATGGCGACGAGCTGACATCACGAGCACCCTCTGTGAGCAGGACCGTAGGGACCTCGTGCAGTCGTACAGCGCACACATACGACATGTGAACATCTCCGGACTCACCTCGAGCGAACTGAGGAGCTTCGTCGAGGTGCTGAGAGATGGCGCCGCTGTCGGCCTGTGTCTCGAGAGCCTCTCGATCGACTTCCCCGTTGCCGAGCAGCGCGGCGCAGATGCTGACCTCATCCCAGAGCTTCGGCAGCTGTTTGCGGTCGTCACGACGCTGCGACGTTTCTCCGTGAGGAACACTCGCATCGCTTGCGCGTTCTACATGCTGTCGCCTGACCCGATGGCCGAAGTTCTACAGAACTGCGCCGAGGGATTGCACACGTTTGAGCTGATCAACTACACGCTGCTCAAGTTCTCGAAGCCGCTCGCGCACATCGGCGCGTGCCGCCACCTGGTGAGACTCGTCGTCAGCCCGCAGCATCTCGGCGAGACCGTGCTGTTGTCGCTCGTCACCGTGGCGACGCTGCGCGCGATCACTATCATCTGCAACCGCTACACGTCGCGGCAGAACTGCCACATCATCCCGAGCTCGCGGTGGACGGAGTTTGCAGTACGGGCGCCGAAGGTTCGTGTTGAGTTCTATGCTCACTCGCTCGCTGCGTTCGCACACCTCCTCATGGATGCGATGCCCCTCAGCCTTGTCTACTTCGAAGACGTTCTGACGTTCGACTGCATTCGCAACGTGAAGCAGTACAGCGATTCGCTGGAGACGTTCGCATTCGTGAATGGGTTCAACGATGTCGACAAACCGTCGACCAATCGCACGCGGACGCCGACACATGGCGGCGCGAATCGCAACGCTGCTGTCGCGGCCAATGGTGTGGTGCTACGCCGGCATGTGGTTGCGCCGCCGCCGGCGTTGTCGCCGACGACGTCAAGTCCAGTGTTTGATAGTCACATGATCACGTTTGTGAGCGCGTGCAAGCGACTGCACACGTTTGTCTTCAGCGAGGCGATCAGCTGCTCGGTGCTTCTGCTCATGGTTGACCTGTGCCCGCGTCTGCGTGTCGTGCGCGTCCGCCGCGCCTGCCTCGTGCTCGATGGCCAGCGATCCAACGTGTTCAAGGAGACGACGCTCTCGCAGCGCTCACTGTGGTTCAAGAGCTACGCGTCGCACTTGCCTGACTTCGAAAAGCAGATGTCGCTGATGCTGCGTTACCCATGGCAACCGCTGAGCGACGCCGACTTCGTGATGCTATGCAAGCGGCTATAGGAGGCATTAGCTGTTTCGATTTCCACTGCCTTGTTTTGCATTTAAAAGCTGTCCTTATGTTAATTAGGTTTCAGCAGATTTCTTACTGGAATTTACAATTATCTACTGTTTCTATGAGTGCTACTAGTCTTAATTGTCTTCTAACTAAAGGAGGGAGAGGAAAATAGAGTCATTTTATACTGTTATATAAGTGTAGAAGTGATTGGATTAAGTGCGAGTACACACGAAGGGTTATGCCATTTTACTTAATATTTGTGTACATCTCACCTTGAATATATGCATATTACGATATGGTATACATAGAAACATGTTCAGGGTTCCACCCAGTACTAGTAACTAAAGACGTATATGTAATGTCTTGCACTCGATGCTAGTACTTGGTGCAAAGAATAATTTTTTATACTATCCTGATCAGCGTGTGTATCTATGAACTGATATTTTTCACAACAGAAGAGACCAATATATGAATATGTGTTCTTTCATTTCGTACACGTCCCACTTATTTCACAACTGGATTTTGTGGGCTATAGGAGGGAGGGTGCTAGAGCTCTCAAGTTAATGACATTGGGGTGCAGGGGCATGCACCCTCATAAATATTTTGGGACTCCTTAAATCCTGCAATCCGGTGAATTTTTGCTGATGTTAAATCTTTACTTATAAGATTTTGAGACCTCCAATGCTCAAAATAAACGTACCTTACGCCAGTGAAATCACTATCATGTGAGCACGTTTTTGTGGATAATTTTTATTATTGTTTATATTTCTGAAATGCGTGAGATATCAATGCGTTGTTGTGAGTGTGAGGCGGCTTCTAATGTGCGAATCTCACACTCAATGCATGAGATTTGACATATCTGGGATGCACAACTTATAATTCCAACTATATATTTCCATATATGGTCGAGAAAATATCTCCTAGTTTCTTGCCTAATGCTAACTGCTTCATTTAGCAAATTAAAATTAATAGTTGCAAATATTATTAATAATCTAATCGGTTACGCTTCCAACTCTAGTACAACTACAGTACCAATTCGGACACAATCTTCTTCACTCTTCACAAAGCTACTAATTACGTGTGATAATCTTAATCATATATATGGCATCGTTGACTATTTGGTGAATAGAAGCTCACTGCTGTATAGTCCATCTCTTTGCAGAGAGTTACGCATGTGCTGGAGTTAGCTTGCCTCTTGTGGTGCAAGGTGTTGATGCTGAGACATTCTTCCAGACATTTGTATTGACCTATGGAAAAATAGGAAAGCATGCAGTTTTTTTGTAACGAACATTAAAATATATGAGTAAAATACTGGTCAGTGTTATATGTTATATTGTGTACTTCGTTTTACTTATTACTTTACTTTTATGTAGTGAATATAAGTAGTAGTTAGTCAGCTATATGCGTTACGAAGGATTTAGAGAAAGTCTGAGTATGATATGCGTAGTTTGCACGACTTTTGTAATCAGAAGTTTATGTTGATATCCATATCTATCAGGAGTAGATAATAGGGGATTCCCTATTATCTACTCCTGATATCTATCCGTCTCTCCTCCTCTCCCTCTCCCTCTCTCTTTCCTTCACTCGCTTTCTTGCTCTCTCTTTTCTCTCTGTACATACATACACACAAATATGTATATGCATAATATTATATATATATATATAGTAGTATATATTATTTACATGTAACACACGCGCGAGCGCACGGACGCACGCCACACACAAACACACACACACACAAGTCACACACACACACACACACACACACACACACACACAACACAACACACACACACACACACACACACACACACACACACAACACACACACCAGGGCCGTAGTGGCCGCCACGGCAGCACGCACTGCCGCTGGCACTATTTTGAAAAAAAAAATTTCTGTAAGGCCGAAACCAGAGGAGCAAATATACCAAGGCAGATGAAACCCCGGGGGTGGCACTCACCCCCACATATATCGTCAGCGTATGTCACTGCAAGAGTCAAAAATGCGGGGGGGGGTGGGCCTCTAGGAACTAACTCCAGACCTGAAAATGGGGCTCTTGGAACTATATGCTTTGGTGGAATGTGGCTGTGCTTCTGGACTGGCTATGTTTGAAACAATGCGAGGTCTCCGGAACTAGTGATTTCGTCTGAAGATTCAATGCGATGACCACTGGACACGTTTAAAAGAGGGGGTCGTTCCGGAACTGTGGGGGGGAACAGCTGATTTGCTCTTAAAAATCTATGCATGTAGCACTTTGAACCAATAATTGTTTGTTATTATGTAGCAGGGAGAAAAAACAAGGCGGGGGATGACCACGGCAGACGAGATGAAGCACCGCACACGGCACACACGCCATCAACGACACGCACGCACACACACACACACACACACACACACGACACACACACACACACACACACACACACACACACACACCACACACACACCACCCAGACAACACACGCAGGCACGCAACACATACAACACACACACGTGTGCATGCCATTGCCTTGACGGCCGGCCTTCAACGTATTCTGAAGTAACGATGCACTGGAACGCGAAATAATTAAAAAAACTAGGGTCTCCGGAACGGCAAAAAATTTGGAGAGATCTGCATGGTAACTATACTTAAATGCTCTCGGAACGAGACTATTCTTAAAAATGCGATGCCACATGGAACGGAAGTTTTTAGGGTTTAAAATTGGGGGTCTCTCCCGCGGCCACATACTATCCATGCCAATATATATGGAGTGCCCCCCCCCCCCTACCAGCACGACCCAGTTAAGCTTCAACAATGCAATGGTCATGCATGTGCCAGCCGAGACATGGTTAGACACAAGGTAGATGAACAAATGTAATTTTCAGAATGTTGTAAGTTGCGCATCCAGGCCAGAAAAGATAAAATTGAAAAAAAAAGAAAAAAGACAAGTTTATCTGACGACTGTCTGGTATTACTATTAATACGTGCCATCAGATTAGAGTGTGTCCTATATCATGTGCTCTAAGATTTGGAATGTGTATTTAATATGACAATGCTGACCTATTCAAATTCAAACCTTCAAAAAATCAGATGTACAAGTGAAAGTATAAATGCAGATTGAAATAGGCTTATTTTTTTATAATTATGTTAACTGAGAGTATTAACAATTTCGTAAATAATGTTTATTACGTATCACATACTCATTAATATATATTTTTAGATACTTTAGTCAAGAAACATCAGCTTTAGCGACATTCCTCTTTGAAATGTTACAAATTACCTTTTAAAATGGGGATCAAGAATTGGATTGCTTTCAAACATAGCTTGAAAAATGAGAGGAAATGCCGTTTTCGAGGCTTGACATTTCAAATTTTTTTGGAGAGTACCCCAGACCGTATGGGGCCGCAAGTCGCATGACTAGATTTCGTACGAAATCCATGATTTTGTAACGAAAGTTCATAGTTCTACAAAGTGATTTCGTTACGAAACCAACCTTACTGCCGAGTATTACGTGACGAAATCAGTCTACTGCGATGTGATTTCGTGACGAAATCAGCTACTGCCCGAGTTATTTCGTTTACGAAATTCATGCTACACTTGCGCACGCGCGGCGGCGGCCAAGTGTCTCGCATGACTTGATTTCGCTACAAAAATTATTGATTTCGTAACGAAATAACAAGCAACAGAAGCTGATTTCGCTTGCACGAAAATCAACTACTGCGTAGTCCAATTTCGTTACGAAATTCAGCTCAGCTGGCGAGTCATTTCGTTACGAAATCAGCTACTGCGAGTTGATTTCGTTACCGAAATCATGTGGACCCTTGGCGCGCCGGCGCCGGCCATGAGTGTCGCCATGACTGATGTGTATACCCGAAATCAATGCATTTTGTCAACGAAACTCTATGGGGCGCCAATTGTAGCATGGGGTACCGTGGTTACCCGCGGTGCACGTGCGGTGTACCGCGTGCACGGGGCGTGTAACCGGCGGTTGTACGTGGGCGGTTAACCTGCGTGATACGTGCGTGTACGTGTGTGTTACCCGCGTGCACGTTGCGTTGTACCCGAGTGACGTGCGTGTATCGATCTCCTGTGTACGTGGCTACGTGGTGTACCCGCAGTGTACCTGCGTGTACGTGCGTGGTACCTGCGTGTAGGCGGCGTGCGTGTACCCGCGTGCAGCGATGCGTGTACGTGCGTGGTATCTCCGTGTACCCGCGGTGTACGTGCGTGTACGTGTGGGTACCCGCGTGGCACGTACACGAGGGTACACGGAGATACACGGCACGGTACACGCCTGTTGCCAGCGCGCACGTACACGCGGCGGGACACGCAGCGTACACGCGGGGTACATCGCACTGTACACGCAGATACACGGCACGTACTACGCAGGTACACGCACGTAGCACGCAGTAATGCGGGATACACGGCACCGCTTACACGCGGGGTACAACGTACGTACCCGGAGATACACGCACGTTGCACGCGGGTACTACGTACGTACACGGAGATACACGCACGTACACGCGGGTACACGGCATCGGTTACACTCGAGTGACACGCGTACGCTGCACGCAGGTACACGCACGTACACGCAGGTAGCACGCACGTACACGCAGGTACACGCACGTAATACGCGGTTGTGCACGCGGGTACACGCACGTACCCCCCATGTACACTGGCGCCCCATTAGATTTCGTTACAAACATCGATTGATTTCGCTGAACGAAATAACTCGCAGTAAAAGCTGATTCGCTAAGCGAAATGACTCGCAGTTAGGCTGATTTGCGTCAGCGAACATCACTGCGCAGTAGTTGATTTCGTAACCGAAATCACTTTGGTAGACTTGATTTCGTTTACGAAAATCAATAATTTTGTGAACGAAATCAGAGATGCGACACTTGGGCGGCGCGCGCGCGCGCCAAAGTGTAGATACGCAGGGGAGCTGGATTTCGTCCACGAAGTCACTCGCAGTAGCTGCATTTCGAACGAAAGTGACGTCGCCAGTAGTTGATTTCGTAACGGAAATCACGTTTGTAGACTTGATTTCGTTACGGAAATTCAATAATTTTGTAACGAATCAAGTTATGCGACACTTGGCTCGGCCGGGCGCGCCAAGTGTAAGCATTGATTCGTTAAGCGCAAATCACTTGGGGCAGTAGCTGAGTTCGTCACGAATCACTGCGCGCAGTAAGGCTGACTTTCGTCGGACGAAATGCACTCGCCAGTAGTTGGTTTCGTAGCGAAATCACTTTGTAGACTTGATTCGTTCGCCAAAATCGATTGATTTCGTAAGCGAATCAGATCAATGCGACACTTGGGCGCCCATACCAGACCCCCGCATCGGACTACTATATTTCTGCAAGTGTGCACTTTTTGGGAGGCCTCACTACGCCCTTGCACACACACACACACGCACACACACACACACACGACACACCACAACACACACACAGCAACACAACACACACACACAAACACAGCACAACACACACACACAACATATATATATATAATTATACAAGACCGCTGTTCGTTCACCAAGACCCAACAACCTAAAGCGTTTTATTATTATATAACGTCGTTAAGAAAAAAAACACTGTCACTGACGCGTCGGCTATGATTTTAGCTTTATAATGAACTAATCTATGTATGAGTGAAGATGTAGCCTTTACCGTAATAATGGATGTTATTACGACATTTATAAAAAAAATTAATGACGTAATGTTAAACTACGTGTGATTGATTACTTTATATAAAGCTACGCCGTTTCAGTTAGTTGCGGTTTTCTATGAGACTGTAAAACGACGTTTATTGATGAGAGGGTAAGGGGGGGTAATTAATATATATATATATATATGATATATAGTATATATAATCGTAAACAGGTTTTCAGGCATATATATGTTCAGATATTATGCCGGAACTTCATATTATATCTAATCTGTCACGGCAAGCGCACACACGCGACGCACGCACGCACGCACCACGCCACGCACGCCACGCACGCATCACACACACACACACACACACATCACACACACACAACATATATATATATAATTTATGACCAGAGACCGCTGTTCGTTCACTAAGGACCCAAGAACCTAACGTTTTATTTTATATAACGTCGTTAAGGAAAAAAAAAACACTGTCACTGACGCGTGCGGTATATTATAGAACTAATGCTAGTGTATTGAGTGAAATTGACTTTACCTAATATTTTTATTTTTTGTTTAGTTTTTTGTTTTGTTTTTATTTTTGAACGATTTATAAAAAAAATTAATATTGATAATGTTAAACTACGTTGGTAATTATTAACTTATTAAAAGCTACGTCGTTTCAGTTAGTTGCGGTTTTCATGAACTAAGACGCTTATTGATCGATGGGTTAATTAATATATATATATATATATATATATATATATATTATTATAATCAGTAAACATGTTTTCAGGCATATATATGTTCATGATATTATCCGGATATTCTATATATCTATTCTGTCACGCACGGCACGCACGCACGTACGTACGCACCGCACGCACGCTCGCGACGCACGCACACACACCACACAGACACACACACACACACAACACACAAATTATAATATATATATATATATATATATATATATTAAGTCACTATATATAGTTATCGCTATGATAGGAAGTGATTTTCTCTGAAGAATGTTGGTAACATATACTGCGTTATTCTTCATTATACATCCTAGGCATTATTCGTAGCTGTTGAATACATTCAAGCGTTGAAAAATAGGCGTTGTGTTTGTTTTAATGGTTATTCTACTGTTATGCCTATGTATTCTTATTCTAAATTATTATTATTTTTATTGTCGCATGATCATCTTTCTATACATATCTACGGATGAATCTTTGCACACAAACGGCGTAATTAACTACTTATAAATTGATCTATATGTAACACTATTACTAATAGTTGTGAAGATATCAGTATAGTAAATCCGAACAACTTTTTTTTATTCACTCCTGAAGTTATATATTGACTACACGATTATATATAATACACAAAAGATTTAGAGAACACAAATATGTTTGCAATGAGATTTTGCCTAACTTGCCAAAACCATGTAATTTATACGCATCACATACCACATATCAATGAAACCACCACTGTTAATATATAACTCAGTTATATCAGGGGTTAATAATGTCAAATTATGACAATTTGTCATTATTAACCTCTGGTTCTAGAGATATATCATTATATGGAGATATGAGATCAGTGAAAACAACCCGAAAATTCTCTAGAGAATATGATCATTTATTACCAAGAGATGGCGCCCCCGTCGAACAACATCAATCATGTGAGGTTCGCGTGTTTTTTAACTTTAACTTCGATCTCATGGCGATGTATCATATCAGACTCGTATGTATGTATCAATGCACTTAGAAAGCTAAAACTCTAGTTCTGGATTACTTAGTGTTGCATTCTTAATAACTAACAGACCGTTATATATGTTTCTTTATAAATTGTTTGTTTTGGTTGCTTATCGCTATCACTGTATCAGTGCACTTATCACTGTCGCTGAGAGGAGCTAATGTCTCCCTGACCTCTGTTTGACCTGGCTCGTTTAGCTATTTCTGACTAACCCTAACCCTAACCCTAACCATATCAGATAGTTACCAGGGTTAGGGTTAGTCAGAAATAGCTAACGAGCCAGGTCAAACAGGTCAGGGGGACAATGCATAGACCCTATTACTAATACTAGTATTACTATTAGTATGAGCATCACTGTTTGTATGACACTATATAATATATATACTATAGTCTATAGTCTATCACTTATCAGTATCAGTATTAGCTCTAGTACTATAGCCCGCGTTCGATTAACCGCCTGCGGCAGTTAATCGAACGCGGGCTATAGTACTAGAGCTATATCAGTATCAGCTGTCTCAATCAGTCAATGTCTGATTCCGATTCTGATATGAAGCACTGCAGGATGATAATCATTGACATCATATCATAGACATTGTCACTGACAGTGACAGGCTGTTTGATATAAAAATGTTCAAGTTCAGGCCTGATTATATAACATCATAACCTTCAAAGTCCAATATTGAAGACGGAGAGAGACAAAGTTGACCAAATAGACCACTCAACGTAGTGCCAGTGGTTCGCATGTATCAGAATTCATTAATACATGCTATCTGATGTACTCCTGTTTGCATGTATACATACCTACCAGGTATGTGATCAGCGAAGCGGACCACCTTACTGATTTCTTTCATCCGCCTCGCTCAATGTTTGCTGAAATTGTCACTTTGCTGCAAATTTTTCAGGATCCCCCTAAATCGATAACCGGCTGGCACTCTCCAGTCCCAGGTTCTCTTTCTACGTTCCCTACCCGGCACCCCCATGCCTTAATCAGTTCTGCCGCACATCAAAGCATGTGCAAACACCGCGGGTGTGACGTACCGTGCTCGTTACTCGCCAGACTCGTGCCAGCTAGGCACACGCTAGGCATGTTTAATACGACGGCGCTTGCATCGGCATGTCGTGCTTTCACCTTATCAACACTGCCACCTCGCTTATGATTTTAACCAGGGAAAACACTGAGTATGTACGTACCTATATCGGGAGTAAATAATCTTAAATTAAATTATTTCATCTTAAAAATAAGATTTTTTACTCCTGACCTATATGTGTTGGATCAATTGTTCTACCTACTCGCTACTACTTTATCAAGTCAATGTAACATTTTCTTCACAGATTGTACCGTGAACTAAGTTTCTACTTCCGTTGAACTGGTCAGAGCTATAAACATTGTTTGAGCTCATCACAGCAGTCACAGCAATGGCTAGCAGATTCCTTCTCGCCAATGTTTTGCATCGCCGAGGCAACAAGATTTCGAACTGGACGCTTGGTGCATGTTGCTACCACATGGATGTAGGATCTGCTGAGCTAGGTTCGGATGCTCGCGTTATAGACATGAGGAGCGATGTGTTAACGAAGCCAAACAAGAGAATGAGACAGGCAATGGCGGATGCGGTTGTCGGTGATGATGTTTTCCGCGAAGACCCTATGATACACGGTGAGTGACCATGCAGCAAGTAGCATATTCTGAAGGCTAAACAGTGGTGAAGATATTGATTGTGGAAATAATAAAGTCCTTGTACTAGTAAACTTGAATCATCATATAATAATAAATATATCTCAGTAGAGCTTGTGCAGTTGATTGAATTCACATGTTTCCATTATATGGAGTGTGGTCATATAATTTGTTCCTCATAAAAAATAATATAAGAATTGCACAAACTAGTAAAATGCTGAAATCTTGAGGTGTAAGTCATTCATTTTGAGTCGCATCTCCTCTTTCTTGTACCAAGGATTGACTAAGATGCATGATTACATTCTTCATTCTTCTATTCTTCATGTAGAGATTCAAGCAAAGGTGGCAAACATGTTTGGCATGGAGGCGGCATTATTTGTGCCAAGTGGTACAATGGGCAATCTCGTCGCCAGTAAGTCAACTACATATAAATAAGTGAACTAGTAATTAACATTTGGTGTACCCACACTTGCTTGTTTCATGATAGCTGTTTACTGGGCTAGCAGCACATATCAAAGCTGGGCTGACCAACTTGTTAGGAGCTTGCTATGTGGAACCTAAATGTTTAGCCATAAGTTGTTCATAGTATGCACTAGTAAATGGTCCCTGGAATTTAAAAAAAACGTTTTATTTTAGGAAATAAGTTGCAAAGATGCACGAAAATCTGTAAAGTTTTTTTATGAAACAACAATAAATGTAAATAAAGAGCCAACACTTCTAAAATATAACCTTTCATAATAAATCCAGAGACCCTTTACTTACTTACTTTACTTGCGTTAGCGTTAAAACTAAACCAAAATTTTTGGAATCGGAGTTGTGGGTTTCGAGAAATCTGTATTAAAACATCAGCAACTGTAGCATTATTAACAACGGAGAGCTTTGCAATTTTCTACATTCTACGATGATTGAACGGATGTGTTTAGAATTGACAATGGTATGTGCAATTGCTACTGCACTGTGACTTTTCTATGGCCGATTAACTTCAACAAACTTTAAAAAAAAGTTGTGTTGGTATAAATAACGACAAAATAACTGATCTGTTTCAATCTCCTGTTCACCGCCCACTAATTAATGCATGCATGTGACATCTCTGTGTAAACAAACACACGCAGCAACAGCGTGTTCTAAACGGCAACAACAACGTTTCTGATTCCCATGCTGGGGTGGCACGCAGTGCATTCTGGGATATTGCGCGCTCATGAGGTCAATATTTAGAGGGTGAGCCGAGGTTTGCAACAGCCAGGTAGGCATACGCTGGGATTTTGGTAATGATTTAGTACCCCATTTTTTCCTGTGGAAAACACTGACCTTCTGGTCATTCCTTTAAAATATCTCATAGCAGCAAGTTTAGGGACAGTGATTTTCCGCGATCACGGAAAACGGACGGAAAACACGGAAACGGCCATTGGAAACGGAAAAGATGTTTTCAAACGGAAGACCAAACAGAATTCAGTGACCAAATACCTTTTTTTCATGCAAATATATGTAAATGGAATTTTGCATTTTTGGTGTGTACAATCTCTAGCAAAACGGAATTTCCATTTTTTCTTTATTTTGAAACGGAATTCATGATTTTCCCAAACGGAAAAGGCAATTTTTTGAAACGGAAAATCACTGTCCCTACAAGTTTTCGTTAAATATTCTGTTGAGTTAAATTGCAATAACTTACTTATTCCTTATGAGCCAATTTCCATGACTCAGGTTTCTGTTATGCAGGTTATCACTGTGCTGTGTATACAAGATTAATCTGTTGTTTCTGAGGCAAGTGCAGGAATCGCTGAGTACATTATAATACTTGAGATAATATCAAGAGTACATAATAGATTGTACTCTCTCTTATGTATTGTACTCTCTCGTACTCGTACTCTCGTACTCGTACTCTCGTACTCTCTTGTACTCTCTCGATTGTAATCTCTATTATGTACTCTTGATAATATCTATAATACTGTTATAAAAGCATGTAAGAAAGTCTGCCTCGTGTATAAACACATCACGCTAGTAGAGTACATGTGCATTTACTAGTTGTACTAGTTGTCATTATGCTCTGTACGCGTATATTACGTTTATGTGCATATTTTCTATGCAGTGATGGCCCACTGTAGCAACCGAGGTGATGAAGTCATTTTGGGAGATAAGTCGCACCTCTTTCTATTTGAACAAGGAGGAATCGCTCAGGTATATGCCTACTAGTTGGTGTACTGCTAGCGAATGTCAAACTTGTACAGAAGCGATACCAATAGCGTACCTACGTAACCTACCTATACGCAAAGTACGCAAATGCGTACTAAAATTTTTCAGAATGAAAAAAATACATGATCTTTTTACTAAAACGAAATAATGTAACGTTCAGTTGGGCTTACAGAATTATGCATGTGATAAGAATAATGACTACAGTGTCATTATATGCCAGATGGTCAGAAGGATTTCAGTAAAAATAACAAATTTGAGTGCAATTTTACGTACCATCAAAAAATGTCTGTGTACGCCCCTGGATACTATTGTTAAACCGGTGTTAGCAACCACCTCTATAGAATAACCACCTGTTCATATCACCCATAAAAACTCCCCCTGCTAAAAATGATTGTTTTTAAGCACCGCACAAAGCTGCAAATTGTGGCTACTGTTCACTGTTTCTTTATCTGTCAAGTGAGATCCAACTGCACATGCTGCATGTCCATTTTCAAGTTTATGCCTCGTGGACTGCACATTCAGTGTAAACTAGTCCGGCTGGCGCGTAATTTGCAAGGCTACAGGTGATAGCTCTACATTAGCCTCCAGCTAGAAAGTGCGTTGGTTTACTGGTAACGATGACAGTGTTCACAGCGGTGATGGTTACTTTGCTGATGAAGAATCTGGTGTGGTATATGTCTCGGGGAAGAAATCTTCCCTTTCGTTCTCCCCTTCTCGCCCACTCTCCACTCTGCCATCTTGATTCTCCCTCCCCCCCCACCTTCCTTCCTAGCTCTTCTTCCCTCTCATCCTCTATCTCTACTAAACCTCTTCTCTTATCCTCTACCCTTTCTAGTATCTACCCACTTCCACTTCTGCACCCTCTGTCTCTCCTTGCCTCCCAACTTCGTTCATTATATCAGCTTAAAATCCCAATGGTGCAGACGTATCTGCTATAGTGGTAGAGACGAGATAAAATTAATTATCTGTTACGGCACAAGCCAATGTATGGCAATTGTGGACAAAGTGCAAATATTACCTGGTGATCATGACCTTGGATAAGCTGTACCAAGTTAGGCTCACGACCGGAGCTTGTAATTATGTATACATACTATCGCAGATAAGGTCTATATGTCCCCCTGACCTCTGTTTGACCTGGCTCGTTTAGCTATTTCTGAATAATATATATATATATCAGGGTTCTCCAACAGCACTTGTAGTCTGGCGGCCCGCCAGGCTATCGTTGAGCCCCGCCATCCTAAAATGCACCCGCCACTCTAAATATTATAGCCGCCATGCTAAAATTAGCTAAAACATGCTAAAACTAGGACCGTAAAGGCAGCCCCGCCATGCTATAATGAAAAAGCTTGGAGAACCCTGTATATATAATATATAATATGTATAGGGTTAGGATTAGGGTTAGGGTTAGGGTTAGTCAGAAATAGCTAAACGAGCCAGCTCAAGATCCCAATGGTGCAGACATATCTGCTATAGGGATAGAGACGAGATAAACTTAATTATCTGTTATGCCACAAGCCAGTGTATGCAAATTGTGGACAAAGTGTAAATATTACCTGGTGATCATGACCTTGGATAAGCTGTACCGAGTTATAGGCTCACGATCGGACCAATATTTATTTCTATTCTAAAAATGTTAGTTGCTATAGGCAGCAGATTTTACTGTAGCCCTGTAATGTGATTTACCGGATTGTTCACTGGTTGCCCGATTGGTGATTATCAGCCTGATATCTATTTCATATATATATATATATATCTCTTTATATGTAGTTAGGGACTGGAAGAATGTTACAGTCACTTTAATGGAACAGTTGAAAAATAGCTGCATGGTTTATACATGGATAAAGCAACTATATATATGGTGCATACTGCTTGTAGTTTATGTGCGTCTAAGCTTCATCATCATATGAATTTAATTAATTGTCAGATGTTTCCTAGACACAATTTTAAATGCAGCTTTTTAAAAGGCGTACGTCTGTTTACGCTCAGTGATTTCCCCACCAGGTGGCAGGTGTGCATCCAATGCCAGTCATAAATCGGAACGACGGAACATTCAGCATCAAGGAGTTAAAATCGAAGATTCGACCCACAGATGACCCCCACCAGACGCTGACCCGAGTCGTCTCAATAGAGAATACGCATAATTTTTGTGGCGGTCGTGTTCTACCGTTATCTTTCATTGAGGAGGTGCGTCATGGTGGCATGTGCAGGCCTTACTGCATGCATTCTAATGATGCCCAAGGAACGGAATTATTTATGATACACATAAACTATTTATATTGTGTGGCTGTGAAACATATGCACATGATATGCTTTTACTAGTATACGTAAGTGAACGATTGTAATGCAGGCTGAGAACCATGCAATCCGATATCGAAATTATGAATAATATATAATTCGTCATTAAACTGCAAGCCAGATGACATCAGACATTTATATGATATTCATAGCTGTTTGTTAGTTTGACATGTTTATCATTCGCCATGCTGGCCTGCTGCTTTCAGGTGGCAGAAGTTTCACACGAACATGGCCTTATAGTACACATGGACGGAGCCCGTTTGATGAATGCTGCCTATGCCCTGGATCGGCCGCCTTTGGATTTAGTCAAAAAATGCGACTCTGTCAGCATGTGTCTATCCAAGGTGTATATTTATAAGCATAAAGAATGTGGAAAGGTAGAGAGATTAGGCTATTGATAATGCACTAGTCGGTAGCTTCATCTGCTGGTGACGTCTAACCCGGTTACTGTTAACCTTTCAGGGTCTTGGAGCTCCAGTCGGATCAATGCTGGCCGGAACTACGGAGTTTATTGAAAAGTTAGTACACCTGTTATATATATATATATATATATATTTATTTATATTTAAATTGATTCCCAATTAGGCTTTGATTTTCCAATTTATAATTTTTGAAATCAATGTGATTAAATCCGTTGAGAAACTTGGGGTGTGTAGTATATATGCAAGGTGTGAAATTGTGAAAGATTCGGGTCAATATTTGCACCAACCAGAGTCAGTGTGACTCTAAAGATTGTGATTGTGATCACTCGTGTGATAGTGTGTGCAATACTGTTTTTGCTGAGGTGCATGGCAAAAGTAGCTTGAGTAGCGATTGGAGCTCAACTGAGCCTTAATGCTGGCTTTAAGGCTTTGATTTAAGCCTTACACTAAGGTAGCTTTAAGCTTAGCTAGCTTTAAGCTTAGCTTTTAGGTAGGCTTTAAGCCTTACACTATCAACTTTTAGTTTTTTAGTTAGACGGGTTGATCAACTTTGCATCGTTCTATCAACCTTTCTATACGATGTCAACTTCGACCACGAGTTGGCAAACCCTGTCTTGACCCTGTCTACCAGTTGTTTCAAATCCTTAGCAGGAACACTGTCTGATTCCTGCGCTTTATTGATACCATCATGCACCCTCCGATATGTAATTTGTTCTTCTGGCCCTGGTCCGTGCCATCGGTTTTCATCGTGACTTTGGGATAAGGTTAGGTTTTGCAATTTTGTGACGTTTGCACACACTAATTTTATATTCAAATCAAATGAGGTCAGTGGCACAAAAAGTAGCTACGGATTTGCTACTAGTCCTTACGGATCACCACTAGCCTCAGGCGAGCATTAGTTTTAAACCCCACGCAGGGTTCTCCCCAGGATGAAATTCAA
>NW_014577329.1:102511-105810 GCF_000485595.1 Priapulus caudatus | reverse complement strand
CGATATACCGGTATATCGTTACACCCCTACTAATGGGTAATTATCTGAGTGACTGACTGCCGTTTTGAAGATTTTAAGCTTAAATTCAAAAAAAAAACCGCTCCCTCGTTCATCATGGAGTGAGGAACACACAATGTGTTACAATATGAGATAATAGTTCATATGGATATATTTTAAAAGGGGTGCTACATGCTGTTAGTTAACATGGTTACCATATTGGATTTCCAAATGGCTACCATTGAAATTGCAAATTATATTAACTGCTGCTATATCTTGGGTTGTTGATGATTGCAGACCGTAGTTGGCTGGTGCCGGTTGTTTCCACCATCTGGTGAACATGGTAATACTATATTTAGTAGTTTGACTGCCATCAAAGTGGAACTCTCCCATGTTTTTGTATAAATGAGGCAAAATAAATGAGAAGAAAACGGACGTTGATCAAAATGGTGTAAATATAATATTGTAGGATGTAATTTATATCCATAGTTTTGCTTTCTTGTGGAATGGATTGGACTAAATGCGTAATATGTGGTGTCGGTGGTGAACTGAAATGCCCTGCCAAAAGTTTACAAGAGAATGCGCATGAGGTGTATCAGACATTCGTTAATTATGTTAGTGTGTTTTTAGCTCATCTGACATAGTCAGAAGCAGCTTGTAGAATCGCATGATCGTCCGTGTGTCCGTCCGTGCGTCCGTCAACAGTTGGGCTCAAATCGTAACCGCTCGACGTACGGTCACGATATTCGGGACGTGGAGGGGGTTCAGTGAAAAGCACTCAGGATGGCAAATTTGGGGTCAAGGGTCAAAGGTCAAGATGTGTAAATGGAGGGGGAATATTTCCCACTTAACTTAAAGTATAGGAGGAATTACGGAATTGCGGCACAAATCTTAATGGCTCGACCTAGGCTCTTAATATTCGGTGTATAGTGTGATGGGCAGGAAACCCATCACCAGTGCGACATTAGAGGTCACAGGTCAAAGGGCAGTGGGGGAAAGGTCAGATATCAGATATTTTCTGAGGACATGGCCTAATGGACAGAGTGAAAAACTTTTTTGTTTCAGCGCTGACCTACCATTTTTATCACTTTATTGAAAAGACCATGAAATGTGCTTCCCACTGACGTGCGAAGAGTAAGTGTCTGATAACTTTTTGACCCTCAAGAGGCGGGTTAAACATGGATTCCTGAACTGCCTCAATGACGTCACAGTGTTGTCATATTCATGGCACATCCATAATCTAGAAACCCAATAAGCCTGGATAGCCGAACGCGTAGAGCACTTTTTTTAATTCATTGTAAAAATTCATTGTTGTTATTAAATTTTTGTAAATAAATCATGTAAATATTTGCATTAATTGGAAAAAATAGTTAAATGGATAAAGATAGAAAAATACAGAAAACAGGTAATAAAAAATCAGATGGGATTCGATTCGGCCGTGATGCCCTGGGCTCATCTGAGGTCTGTTGCTACGGTTATAAATGTAACATTTAAGTCGTGCGTAGTGACACCTTTGTTAGGCGCAGATATGCAGATACGCAGTTGCGTACACATCATTTCAGCAACCTTTTGCATTCTGCATACCTCCCAAATGCCATTGGTTGATACAAATCGCGTGCCTAAAACTCCTGTTTTATGGTACATTGTGACCCTAACCTAACCTTAATCTTTCTTCGGCGCTCTGCGGCTCTTGTTGGTTCATTCTAAGGCCATTTTTTATTCCGTAATTCTTGAAAATCCTACAGCTGTAAAGGGAAATGTTCATACAGTATACTGTGGAGAATTAAGTTGACAATGCAAATTAGCCATAATTCTAACTGTGCACTACACTGTTGTACAGTTGTACGGTGTTGTACAGTTGTACAGTTGTACAGTGTTGTACAGTTGTACAGTTATACAGTGTTGTACAGTTGTACAGTGTTGTACAGTTGTACAGTGTTGTACAGTTGTACAGTTGTACAGTTGTACAGTGTTGTACAGTTGTACAGACTGTGCAGTAATAGGCTTTCAACTTGCTCTTGTTCCGTGTTCTTTAGGACGATTAGATGTAGAAAGGTGCTAGGAGGTGGCATGCGACAGCCTGGTATCCTTGCTGCTGCTGGCTTAGTGGCCCTCAGTGAGGCAGACATGCGCATGGCTCACGACCATGAAATCGCCAGCAAGTTTGCTAAAGGTACGGTGTCATGACATGATGCAGTGCACAGGATATATGCCAGGGCTGTTCAGATATGACACGTTGTGAATAAAGTTCACACGTATGCACATATACATACATATATGTACATATATGTATGCATGTGTACACGTATCACACGTGTCACACGTTGGTGCTTGGTGCTATATGCGTTGTGAATGTGTGAACGTTATACGTATTCTCATAGTAGAAGCCATTTCTAAAAGGACTGGAATAATTAGAGCGGGAGATGTGGTTTAAGGCAGAAACTGACTAACCAGGCATCGTCAGACATGTGGGAATTCAAAAATAAATTGACATAATAAGACAGGTGACGTAATAATTGTATTGTAAAGAATGTGCATCAGTTATGCGGAGTATGTCTATTGCATTCTCATTTCAATGTCGTTTAGGTATTGCAAAGATTGGTGGGTCAGTGATAGAGGTGGATGTACCAGCTGTGGAGTCCAACATTATCATGCTGCACGTTGTGAAAGAGGGCCTTACATCTGAGATGTTCTGCCAGCGACTCAGAGAGGTAGACATATGTCAGACAGCCACAGCATACACTGGACATAATGGCAACCTAAGCAGCCACATGCAGCATCACACACACATGTAGTAGCTATAGTATATGGCTTAGCTGCCATTATAATACACATGTATACATTGGTATACACCATATGTATTAGTTCAGGAGCAGCTACAGAACTGTACATAACATTTAGCCAAAGTGCAGGGGTAGAAATTAACTTTTGAACAAGGGAGTCCAACGGACTCCCTACCCTCAAAAAGAAGGAGTCCTCATCGAAATGAGGGAGTCCGCAGTCTGAGGTTCAAAATTAAAGATATTAACAATAACGTGCTTAATGTTAAAAATTCTTAATGCTTTAATGTGCTTATTTTTAAGATTCATGCAGTTGCACATCTGCCAAATTTTCTTTGAACATTAGCTGAAAAAATACAGTAATTCCGCGAGGCCGTGCTCCGGAACGAACTAGTTAAGCCTGCCGCACACGGTGTGTTTTGTGCTGCGCCATCGGCCACGCGTGGCTGATGGCGCAGCACAAAACACACCGTGTGCGCGTGCAAACACAGCGATTTCTTGCGTGTGGAAAATATCACACAT
>NW_014577329.1:99601-102280 GCF_000485595.1 Priapulus caudatus | reverse complement strand
TTACATCTGAGATGTTCTGCCAGCGACTCAGAGAGGTAGATATATGTCAGACAGCCACAGAATACACTGGACATAATGGCAACCTAAGCAGCCACATGCAGCATCACACACACATGTAGTAGCTAGTATATTGCTTAGCTGCCATTGTAATACACATACATGCGTATACACCACATGTATTAGTTCAGGAGCAGCTATAGAACTGTACATAACATTTAGCCAAAGTGCAGGGGTAGAAATTAACTTTTGAACGAGGGAGTCCAACGTCCCTACCCTCAAAAAGAGGGAGTCCGCAGTCTGAGGTTCAAAATTAAAGATATTAACAATAATGTGCGTAATGTTTAAGATTCTTAATGCTTTAATGTGCTTATTTTTAAGATTTATGCAGTTGCACATCTGCAAAATTTTCTTTGGAAATTAGCTGAAATAATACAGTAATTCTGCGACGCCGTGCTCCGGAGCGAACTAGTTAGTATGGCAGAATTTTCAGGGAGTCACACGGGCTCCTGCATATGTCAAATCAGGGAGTCCGACAGTAAATCAGGGAGTCCGACAGTAAATCAGGAAGTCCGACAGTAAATCAGGGAGTCCGACAGTAAATCAGGGAGTATTTGACTCCGGACTCCCGTTAATTTCGCACCCTGAAAGTGTACTACATACTTAGAAGTGGCATGTAGTAGCTACGTTATCATGCAGCTATAGCAATAACTGTAGTTACTGGTTGATCTAAAGAAAGTCATAGCAATGGTCGCAACTGTTTCATGCATACCCTCCCTAAGATATATGGTACTTTTTTCAGACAGTTGGCCTGATTCTTGGTGTGTGTGTATTGCAACAGCTGTTTAGAAGTTCACCACAAGTGCAGTGTGGTGCAGTCAATTTCAAAAAGATTATACAGTTGTTAATATAGAAAAGATCCAGGCATGCATTAGGACATAGAGACCATAGGGCATTGTACCGAGTACATGCGAACTTAGCGTCGTATTTGCTGCAAGTATTTATTATTGGAAATGTGCCAGCTTATATGCAAAATCCCTCATTCAATATGGTCTCGCCCCCTGTCGGGCATATTTGTAACAAACGGATGTGTAAACACGTATAACAGACTGGATAACATCAGGAGTTAATAAAGACAAATTATTTGTCTTTATTGACTCCTGATAACATCAATGTTTTTTGATCGTATAATAGTATGCATGTGGCAGGTGACAGAAGAGGAGAGCAGGAAGTTTAAGGACAATCTAACAAAGGTCGTTGCGGGACCATGGAGCACTACATGCGTGCGTGGTGTCACACACTTTGACCTGAGTCACGATGACATCGATAGAGCACTCCGCAAGTTCGAGTATGTTATCAAGGAATTCTCAGATTCCCTGTAGTTGTGCGATTGCTGTTCAAGTAATTATGCTACCTGTATATTACGTCTATATCGCCGAGTGTGAAGTGATAGGCATTCGAGATTCATAGGTATGAAGTGCAATGGGCCTGAATATGCTGGCATTATTGCGTCTAGTTTTCTCATGAATTTCTACAGCCGTGAGGCACACACTTGGATTTTCACCACATAGGCATGCGACTCTGTGATTATTAAACCACTAATGCTTAAGCAACCATCATTGAAGTCAGTAATCGGATATGTACATCCACAGAAGTATACTGTGCATTTGATGCTTTTAGTGTAGGCTTTAGCATTGCATGCCGGCGTGCTGTGCATATCCACACCTGACTACTTCTCAACAATGATGAGCATTATTTCATTCAGATAGGTCTAATCATCTGAACCATTGTTTGTCGCAAGCGGTTTCATGTGCAGTATCATAACTAACCTTGTGTGAACTTTTCAAACACCACCTCTTGCTTGTTGTGAAGTAAATCATATATTATAGAGATTAATATAATTTGATATAGATCAGGAGTAGATAATAGGGAAGGAGTGTGACATCAATAAACAAGGGAAATTCGTCATTTACTAGCCTTATAATACCTACGATTTACTAAGCGTAACTCATCCAACTTGAGCTCAAATCGGACACAGTACATCCAGACATACCATCGTGCGAAATCCATTCCTCGTATACACCCGCAATCCGGAGATACAGACTAAAACTTACGACCCGTTTTTCAATTTATTGGCCATCAATCCAAATCCACTGCCCGCCTCTATTCAAACAAAAGGCAGCTACTAACCACACTGTCCACGGCTTCCGCTCACGGCGAGGCGCTGTGGCTCGCAGGGTGATTAGGCATCAACGCAACACTCGGCGAGATAACCTGTGACCCGGTACAATGTATGCCTGTATGTCATACCGGCATGCCGGCAATACAGCTGGCATGCCCCCATACCATGCACGCAGGCCAATCAGCTATCAGCAGAAGATCGGATTCAAATCTCCCTGCGAGCCACAGCGCCTCGCCGTGAGCGCAAGCCGTGGACAGTGTGGTTAATAGCTGCCTTTTGTTTGAATAGAGGCGGGCAGTGGATTTGGATTGATGGCCAAAGAATTGAAAATCGTGTCGTACGTTTTAGTCTGTGTCTCCGGATTGCGGGTGTGCTCCTGGATTAAATGTACTGTGTCCGATTTGAGCTCAAGTTGGATGAGTTACGCGTAGTAAATCGTAGGTATTATAAAGCTAATAAAAAAAAAAAATTCCTTCTTTTTTTTTTTTTATTAGCTTTAT
>NW_014577329.1:92112-99591 GCF_000485595.1 Priapulus caudatus | reverse complement strand
ATAAAGCTAATAAAAAAAAAAAAAGAAGGAATTTTTTTTTTTTATTAGCTTTATAATACCTACGATTTACTACGCGTAACTCATCCAACTTGAGCTCAAATCGGACACAGTACATTTAATCCAGGAGCACACCCGCAATCCGGAGACACAGACTAAAACGTACGACACGATTTTCAATTCTTTGGCCATCAATCCAAATCCACTGCCCGCCTCTATTCAAACAAAAGGCAGCTATTAACCACACTGTCCACGGCTTGCGCTCACGGCGAGGCGCTGTGGCTCGCAGGGAGATTTGAATCCGATCTTCTGCTGATAGCTGATTGGCCTGCGTGCATGGTATGGGGGCATGCCAGCTGTATTGCCGCATAAGGCATACATTGTAGCTGTGTACCGGGTCAAAGGTTATCTCGCCGAGTGTTGCGTTGATGCCTAATCACCCTGCGAGCCACAGCGCCTCGCCGTGAGCGCAAGCCGTGGACAGTGTGGTTAATAGCTGCCTTTTGTTTGAATAGAGGCGGGCAGTGGATTTGGATTGATGGCCAAAGAATTGAAAATCGTGTCGTACGTTTTAGTCTGTATCTCCGGATTGCGGGTGTATACGAGGAAAGGATTTCGCACGATGGTAGGCGGATGTACTGTGTCCGATTTGAGCTCAAGTTGGATGAGTTACGCGTAGTAAATCGTAGGTATTATAAGGCTAGTAAATGACGAATTTCCCTTGTTTATTGATGTCACACTCCTTCCCTATTATCTACTCCTGATATAGATGCATATTTAAAGTGCATTAAAAATTGTTATAATTTACGCGTTGTTACTTTTGCAATACCACCCCGGTTCAACATTGTCAACTTGTAGCCAGCGTTTTGCATAACATTAATTTTATTGTATGTACAATTCTAGATGGTAAGAATAAACTGGTACTTATATTTTCATACAAATACAATTCTTTATTTCTTAATGGTTGGCTTATAGTAATGCTACCGCAATATACAGAGCAAATTCAACAATCAAGTTGATATAGTTGAACACGTCGGCAAATTATTGCATCTTACAATTCACTAACAATTCTAAAAACTGCTAGAATAAAATGTAAAGGAGGATTAATACTGCAGGTTTGATACACACATTCAGTTAAATCCGGTATAAACTGCTGTATACTCAAAATATCATAGTTCAATATGTTTACTAGATATTTTTTTAACTATTGATGTTTGCTTCTAACGCTGGTGGGGCCAGTGTTTGTTCCTCTGGCAATGTATCCAGTATATTCTACATGCCTAGTTTTCCGCAGCACGCTACAGACCTAGAGCAGTTCTTATTTATTACTGAGGGATTGCAACATCCTATATTTTACAATTACTTTCAGATGTGTTCACGATTAATTCAATTCACAATGATACATGTTTATCCAAAATGGAAATTTGAAATCAAATAAATGGTATTTGGGTAAAAATGCAATTTTACAGTTTTGTGATGAGATCCAGGAATGAAACATGCAAACTAAAAACTCAAAAGCATAGCTTTGTCAGAACAATTGTACGGTGTCCTGACAGAAACCACGTGCTATTATGTCCGATAACAGAAATACGCACACATACACTACCTTTTATGCAATAAGTATCATAACACACTCTCAAATTCCAAATTAATGCTCAGATTGCTCACCTCTAAAACTAATTGTATAAGTGGTAAATATGTACAGCACATAAAAGTGTGGTATTAAAGCTACTAATATTATGTCGCCACGAATGACATTGCATATAGAAACACGACGACCACAGAAGCATGACCTACACATAAAACTTCCATCAGAAATGACAACGTGACCACTACATGCACCACCATAACCACAAACAATGTCACACTTACATAGGCCACAATCACCACATCAACTCTGTTGGAAAGACTGCAATTTGATAAGAAAGGAAGAACACGCACAGACTTGTGGTATATGTAATGCCAAATTTTTAGTGTGTCGCTACGCACCACTTAAATACAATAACCTCTCAATGCAAGAGATATATCACGACCACTTATAGCAGCTAAAACACGTGGTAAATAAAAATTACATTGAAATCCACAAGTGTGTGGCTACAGGCTACTTCATCATCGCATCTCAATCTTTTGTGGACTGCCTACTTTAACTGGACTTTTAAAAAGTTGTCTAGTCGGAGCCAATTTCTGACTGGTCACTGGGAAGGTCGTCGGTGTGATGTTGCTAGTTTGTTTCTGAGGCGATTCAAAACAGCTTCGACAAACGGCCATGTACTTGTCCGCACCACCGATCACTTCCAGCTGAAATATACAAAAATCAATGGTAACAACTTGTAAGTTGTGATCACACATCCAGATCATGTCATTCATGGCATCACCACATCATTCACAAAATCATTCAGCCTAGTTTATAGCACAATTAACCATTGCAATACATGTTGGAATTTTTTTCTTATTATTCGTTTTTAATTGTAGACAAATCATTTTCACTAAAATTAAAACTTGTTTAATAAAATCGTAAATGGAATAGTTATGATCAAGAGTACATAATAGAGAAGAGTATGACACCATTTTAACAGCGTTTTGCATAGTTTTCAACTTGTAAATATTCTATCAATATGTGAATAAATATATTTAAACTTTACCTTGTTTTCGTCTATGATTCCCCCTTAATCATATGACACCACCAATTTACCTGAAAATCGTATGTGTTCTTCAAAAAAGTTCTTTGAATACGACACGGTTTCACAGTTTTCCCAAATGTTCGCATGTATTCGGCGCAAGTTTATTATCGGATTAGTGTTCTATTGTCTATGACGGACCGCTGGGGGCTGTTGGGGATATTAGGCATCAAATTGTATTCAGCGTGTAGCGTTTCCAGCATGCTAGAAATAAATGTGTGCTCACGGCGAGCTAGCAGCTGATTTTAGCCATGTTGCCATCGTGTTCCTGATGATAAGGCTTGCGAAACAAGTGCTGTTACTGTGCTTACCTAATATCCCCAACCGCCCCCCCCCTTCCCGTAGTTACAACCTGGTGCTGCCGCCGCATATCAACATGCGCCGAATACATGCAAACATTTGGGAAAACTGTATGAAACCATGTTGTATTTAAAGAACTTTTTTGAAGAACACATACGATTTTCAGGTAAATTGGTGGTGTCATATGATTAAGGGAGAATCATAGACGAAAACAAGGTAAAGTTTGAATATATTTATTCACATATTAATAGAATATTTACAAGTTGAAAACTATGCAAAACGCTGTTAAAACGGTGTCATACTCTTCTCTATTATGAGCTCTTGTTATGATACAACATATAACGTTTACATATTCTGCTAGAAGTATATATGAGCCAATATTTTTCTTGGGAAGGGTAGTGAGATCAATGTAATTTATGATTAATGGGGGCTGAGTGTACTTTAGGACCTCAGTAATAACGGGTTAGAGTTATAGTTAAAGGCAAGGGTGACGATGATGATGTCAATGTATGCACTGGAAAAGTAGACCTAAGCCAAGTACGTTAGGGTTAGGGTAAGAATGATGATGACCCAAACTAGACCTGAGATGAGTTTCCCACCGTGCATGTTAAATTATGAATGGTTGCCTTAGATACGTACAGCTGTCTCATGGCCCTTCCGCTTGGTGTATGACGCATCTCCGTAACACTTCATGCACACTGCCGTCAGCTTGTTCACACTCTCAGCAAGAGGCACGAGATTAAGGATATTTCCAAAGCCCTACAGAGATACAAATAGAAGGTCACAAAATAGATTGGAAGCCAACAAGTGTACAGACGTGCAGGCTTTTTTATGGCTATCTAACGGTAGACGAATCTAAATTTGTTACCTGTCGCTGAAATGTTCCGTCGAGAGCAGCGACTATAACAGTTTTGCCGCCATCTGCCATCATCTGGCTGAATTCCACGACATCTGGAAACTGGAAGGCAAATGTGACAACTGGTCACGTCCTGGACTGGTGGTGGTTATACGATACGATACGAACTGGTGTTCAACTTCACCACTAAGATGGAGTTAAACCTATCAACTTGAAAACAATCATATTTATCATAAATCAAGCATAAGGAGAATATAAGCATTGATACAGACACTTACAGTAAGATGAAATGGATGCAACACTAGTGGTAATTAATCCCTTCACAAAGTTTAAATAAGTGCAAACGTACTTGCATGACAAGAATACTTACAAATTGTCCCTCATCAATACCGATCACTTCAAATTCTGCAGTTACATCCTTCAGGGAAAACAGATTTATTGCTGAGACGGCGGGCATTTTTTGGCTGTTTAGTAAGAAAATAAACGTGTGATTACTTGAGCAACTGCACAACTGCTACACAGCTACACAACTGCTAGGGTTTTGCACTGATCGTCACGTTGTAAACAAAGTCAGGTTTGAAAATTCTGGGCTATTTGCTATCCCCTTTAAATCATGGAACAAATCAAAGAACTTCTTTTTTATCAATTAACAGCATATAGAGACAGAATGCTCGATTAACATAATTGTCTAAACATGAGTATTTTTCATTGTTATCCCACTGCTTAACCATACTTGAGACCAGTTCAAACCATCTTTAAAAAAGGATCTCCAATATCCAGAGCTCAAAAAACCCATATATAAAGTTCCCCCCACAAAAGAAATGATCAGAAATGATGTTTTAGAAAGGTTTGGTTTGAAAATTCTGGCTGTTTACCTCGTGTAGAAGACACATAACCTAGGTTACTTTCCCCTGTTTGAATGCATCTTAATTGTGTTCTAGCTCGCTCTCGCTCTCTCTCTCTCTCTGTCTCGCTCTATCTCTCTCTCTCTCTGTCTCGCTCTATCTCTCTCTCGTGTCTCGGCTCTATTCTCTCTCTCTCTCTGTCTCGCGGTCTATCTCTCTCTCTCTCTCTCTCTCTCTGTCTCGCTCTCTTCTTCTCCTTAGTATAATTGTTTAAATGTAATTAATATAATTTTTTCCACAAAGTGAAAATCGTATCAATTTGTCTATAACGACATATACTTACTTATCATGTGTTGCAGAGAAATTGTGTCATATCGGACATCATTAGCATATTTTGATAACGAGACATCTGTAGTTGGCATCTGGAAACGCTTCATGGCGGCTAATAACTCTGTTCTGCAATTTATTAAACAGTAGCTTATGTAATTACTCAGACAGATATAAACAGTTAGATATTACATTTAGATTCACACTGACAATGTTTCCTTGAATTTAAGCAATTGCATCAGTATAAATAGCATGTGAGAATGTAATTCAGTATATTATTTTCGATATTTATATAAATAAGTTCCACACTGATTTTGTTTACACTTTATATATAGTTAGATTGGCTGTATTGTAAGAATGTTGCTGCACATTTTAATGCAAAACTGTTATGTCTGCAAGCATACATCATTCAGTATGCACCACCGACACGTTGGCACGTTATATTTTATCTACAGCGAGCTAGATGTAATGCAGCAAAGTCAATGTGGCTTACGTTTTTTCCGAAAACATGGTCCAAATGATAATCTGGAAAAGTTGAAAAGATAAAATTGAGGAGCAGCCTTACATACAGTATGCGTACAGTTACATAAACAGTGATACATGAGGCTGCTCATGTGTGTGTGTGTGTGTGTGCGTGTGCGTGTATGTACGTGCGTGCGTGTGTGTGTGTGTGTGTGTGTGTGTGTGTTGTGTGGGCAAGCGTGCATGCATGTGTGTATGTATGTGCACGTGTGTGTCTGTGTGCGTGCGTGCGTGCGTGTGTCAATATCACCGAGTCACGCCGCACAGCCGGCTATAGCATATATCATTATATGCCACATGTAGGCTCTTTTTTAAATTGAGCAGTGAGGCAGCGAGTGACTATATATAGACCCTCTCAGCATTACTATTAGTATTACTATTAGCTCCTAAAAGTAAAAATTATATCATGATATGCTACTGCTAGTTGCTACACTGTACACAGACTGACAGAGTACAGTATTCAGTAACACTGTACTGTGTTACTGTGGTACAATGTATAGCCTATAGGTTACGGTAAGTATACTGAGTTACGAGTAGACACTGCATGCCGTCAGGTGTGTATGTTGCTACTGTCTATTCGCCCGACCGTCGGCAAATGCGTAAAATCTCGGAAGTGACTATTGGCCCGACGGTCGGGTGTATAAGAAACCGTTCTCTATAGACGCGACGGTCCATATATAGTTCCATTGTTATCATGTTATTGTTCGTTGCGTAGGCTCAGCGGTTATTAGATAATCTATTGAATATTGTTGAAAGGGTTAGGTAAGGTTAGGTTACTGGACGTAACGCGGCCATGATCCCGAGGCGCTAGCGCGAGGATTGACACTTTGTGTCTTCCAATCACAGTCCACCGCCGCCCCTTTATGATCAAAATTTGTGAGTACAATATCATTCGGACACGGAATCGCCGATCTCAGGAACTAGGGCATTCTGCTGGCTAGAACGGTTTCATACGATAGAGTTTGGCCCAAATACGAATATAACACGCTGTTTTGCGCACAGTGCTAAGTTCTTTCTTTCATTTTCGCATATCTGTAGGCACGATAAGCCCCGCGTTATTTGTTGATTGGCATGAATGGGGCGTCAACGACGTGAGCTGACTCCTGTACCTACTGCAAGCCCGTTGACTTTTCGTAAATAATGAAATGCCCGGCCGATGCATTTCGCATCAAAGAGAAGAAAATTCTGCATTTTCACTCGCTATCGCAAGTCAACGAGCGCGTCATTCAGTAAACATTTGTGTATTCCATAATTTCACTCTTGCTTCTATAGTATGATTTCCACAATTTTGCTCTTTGCCCATAATAATTGATACGATCACGCTATGTGATTAAGTTGTTTTAACGGCACAAGCTGTCTGCATAATGGCTTCGAGTCAGTAGGTCATTCGACAACAGCAGCAGGTGTGGCGTAACGGTTCTTTGTGCTGGCACTTGCTAGCAGCGCGAGCTACGCGTAGACGTTATGTGCAGCTCCAGCCTCGCTGGCTGTGATGCCGTGTTTAAGTTGTAACCTGTTGTTTGAGTTATTAAACCAGCATTAAACCTATACAATAAATGTTATAGTTCTTACGACGGAGACATAACAATAATGATTTTATTTAATAATAATTTCATAATAATTAATACATTTTTCAGTTCGGACTCGCTATCATAGGTTATAACCTCCTATATTAAATCCCCTAGGTATGAATATTTGGTGAATTTTTTTATTACTTGGTTGCCTATTAATCACCTCGATCCTTTCTTTGTTTGTGAATTTTATATATAAACTATTATATTTGTTTTGTTCATATATTAAATTCTAATCTTTTGATTCAGCTAATCTGGGCTAAACCGACCAGGCTCTCGATGCTTTACACGTCGTAGAACAGTAGCCAATGTAGTGTTAAGCGAGAGATGGAAACTTGTGGTAATCTCGAGCATGACTGGCGATTTTTTAATATTATATTTAT
>NW_014577329.1:83961-89941 GCF_000485595.1 Priapulus caudatus | reverse complement strand
GTGTGTGTGTGTGTGTGTGTGTGTGTGTGTGTGTGTGTGTGTGTGTGTGTGTGTGTGTGTGTGTGTGTGTGTGTGTGTGTGTATGTGTGCAGGGGCGTGTACAGGGGGGGGGTCCAGGGAATCCGGACCCCCCTGCTCGCGCAGAAAACGCATCTGAGGGGGTCTAATTTCAAAAAATTTCTGAGCCCCCCAGACCCCCCCTTCGCGTGCTCGCTACTCGTGTCCCCCCCACATTTCAAAATGGATTTGCGCGCCTGGGCTATATCATGATGAACATATGTCCATATGAGTTATGACTGTCTAACTCTATTAACCCAACCAGGCTGTGTGACTAACGTCAATATACAGGTATTCTAACCCTAGCAATACCGTTTCTTGGAGCTAATGTCAGTAATGACTGTCACGATGATATGGACCTGCAATACATAAATTCACAATTTGTTCTGCCAATCCTGTCTGTGGCTGTGTGATCAAAGTTCTCTTCCTTGGCTTCAGATTGGAAATATTCTCCCATTACACCCCAAGTTTATAATTATAAAATTGGTGGACCTTTCCTTGCCTAGAGGCTAGAGTTATGGCCCATAGCATCTCTCATCTCTAAGACATTTGAGCAGGTCTATTCCTCAGTGGAGTCAGTGTATATCAGGAGTAGATAATAGGAAAGGAGTGTGACATCAATAAACAAGGGAAATTCGTCATTTACTAGCCTTATAATACCTACGATTTACTACACGTAACTCATCCAACTTAAGCTCAAATCGTACACAGTACATTCGCCTAGCATCGTGCGAAATCGTTTCCTCGTTTACACAAGCAATCCGGAGATACAGACTAAAATGTACGACACGATTATCCATTCTTTGGCCATCAATCCAAGTCCATTGCCCGCCTCTATTAAAACAAAGGGCAGCTATACTGACGCGCTGTTGCTGTGCTTGCCCTCTCGGAATGTGGAATGTGGCGGTGTGGTTTGCGGGGAGATTGCGTCGCTGCACGGCTACAGGCTACAGCATACAGGCTACAGTAGCACTCGCCCGTTGCGTCTATGGTTTCGCCGATGTCCAATCTCCCCGCGAGCCACACCGCCACATTCCGAGAGAGCAAGCACAGCAACAGCGCGTCAGTATAGCCGGTGGTGTTTTAATAGAGGCGGGCAATGGACTTGGATTGATGGCCAAAGAATGGATAATCTGGTACGTTTTAGTCTGTATCTCCGGATTTCTTGTGTAAACGAGGAAACGATTTCGCACGATGCTAGGTGAATGTACTGTGTACGATTTGAGCTCAAGTTGGATGAGTTACGCGTAGTAAATCGTAGGTATTATAAGGCTAATAAATGACGAATTTCCCTTGTTTATTGATGTCACACTCCTTCCCTATTATCTACTCCTGGTGTATATAATGAATTGTATCATGTATGCTAGTAACTAGAGACTTTATGGGTCATTATACTTGAGAGCCATCATCGTTGAGATGGGATATAATTGAACGTCAAGAGTCAAGCAAAGTATGCTTTACTTAGTTTTAGGGGAAACTTCGTAATAATGAGTTAATGAACCAGGGTTTTGGTTGTGGCTATTGAGAAATGATGATGTTCAAGATCATGTATGTATCTCATGAACTAATTTGGCTTTGTTCTCATGAATCTGCATTTACCCAGGAAGAAATTCAAAATATCAGTGCAGATGCATTAACACATGGGAGCAAAGAAGAAGCTTGTGTTGCTGTACCACCAGACAATGATGAGAGCTTGGGAGAAACAGCTGAGAATGTGCTGGAGCCAAAGCAAATTACCAGCAGTTTAAAAATCCCTAACGTAGAAGTGGGTATTAATCCAGGTAATGATACCCCCAAAACAACTAACCCAAAATGTATCTTACAGTGGCACGTACAGCCTGAGAATGACATCTCGACATAAGTGAATTCTTTAGGCAACTAGACGAATAATTTCACAAAAATGCAATTAAGTGATGTGCAATGAGTTTGTTAAGCCTAAGCCAAAACCTTTTTCTGCGGTTTTCCAGGAGCTCCCAATGACTTAAATAGGTCATTTTCCATGACCACGAGATTTTACCCAAATAAAATCATTCGCTGAATCAGTGATTAATGAACAAACTGTTGCATGAACTAGATTATTTTATTGCCTCTCATACAAAATAGGCATGAGCTCAATTTCAATCATATTTCTTGGACCAAACACACTAGTGCAGCCTTTACATTTTCAATGACCCTCTATGGCAATAGCCTACTCTCTACAAATTTACAGACATGCAAAATTTAAGTTTTTAATGTAAAAACTTTGTTTTTTAGGACTGTTGAACGAAACCTGTCATAGGTCATTTTAATTACATGTCTATAGTTCAGTACCTTTATGCTCGATGTCTAGTATTTAAAGTAATTTTTTTAAATAATTAGCATTGCTATATACATATATAGCATTCCGATACTTCCGTGCAGGGAAAAAATAACATTTTTTTCACGGGAACTCTTTTTCAAGTCTGTTGAAAAAATTGTTCTCGTCAATAATTTTACGGGAGCGATTTCGGAGGTTTGAAGAGCGAATCGCTCATCGCTCCCGTGTATTTTTTACCCTGCTTCCATGTAATCCTAACCTTAAGTTCCCCTGGACACCTAGTATTTTACCATATAGCGTCAGGAGTGAATAATATAGGGAATATATATCTATATAATTATATATATATATATATATATATATATATATATATATATGCACTCCTGATAGTATGCTTAGGTTGAACTGTAGTATCTTATCCCTGTCGTGTCATTCCCTAGATGCCCGTAGGTGAAAAACCAAGAGTGAAATATCATAGTGTGGTTTCAAGAATTAAGCTGATGAATGTCATTTCAGTGCAGGCTACCGATGAGAACTGTAGTGAAATAGATGGGCAAACCGAAGCTGTTGATGCAGATAGTGTCAAGGATGTGCTGGGAGACCCGCCTCACGACCTTGTCTATATCGAAGAGGAGAACGGTGATGCCACATTGCAAAGCAGTGAGCCCTCAAAGGATAAAGTTTCAAACTTAAAAAGCACAAGCGGGATTCAAGCTGCTAGTGATGGCTCCGAGGCTGAGCAAGCAGGGAAAGATGTGAGCAATTTTATGTTTATGCTTGCCCAAGAAGACAGGAACAGAATTATGAATTTTAAATATGAAATACCCTTAGATTCTGAAATGCATGAAAGAAAATTTATCGTTTGTAACAGAGATTAAAAATACCCTCATGTTAATTCCTTTAGAGTTTGGTCTGCTACATGATTTCATCTATCAACAGATAGAAGATGCACTTTCTGACGAAGAGCAAGAAGTCAGTTATGACCTATCCGATGCTGAACTGGAAAGTCACAGTGATGGGGAGGTTATTGAGTCATGTGAGGTTGCACAGAATCCACAGCTGATATACGACAGAGCGGAGCTCATGTTACATTATCAGGTATTGAATGATAAGGATTTGAAAGAAAATACTCAATGAGACAGATGACTTTAAACAGAAAATTTTCAACAGGACAGTTTTACAAGTATTCTTTGTGAGAATAAGGGTAAACTTGTGAATCCATAAGGGTAAACTTCCTGACACTAATCAAGACAAAGTTGTCATTTTGGATACGTTTGTTATCTGCAAAATTATAACACCAGTCCATGCATTTAAAAACATGATTTCTCACCTAAATGTGGCCAAAATGGACATTTTGTCTCAAGCAGAACCAGTAAGATCGATTATTTTTTAAATTAGCACTATTTCGTTTCTTAAAGCCATTTCTCTTAGACTATGACAGGTCAGGGACAGGATTACATTGCTCACTTTCACTAGTTTTTGTAGGATTCCTGTGATGGAAGTGATGGATGTGATGGAAGTGACTTCAATCAGTTTTACAACATTTTTGACTCGGATCTTACCAAAATAAGAGGATATGGGTTGATTGCATTCATTGCAAAACACATATATCATATAAGTCATTGTGTAGCTAGGTTATTTATCTTGTAGGCCTAAGTGTGAACCTGGAAGATACCAGTATAAACATATGCTATCTGAAGTGCTAATACGTTATCAGTTATGCATAGCTTTGTTCATTCCTTGTGTTGATCGAATGAAAGCAAATATATGGCCAATTTATATTTAAAAACCTTCCTGTTCGCTATCATTACCTGTGGCCATGCATCTACAGTCATCATTATCTACAGGCTCAACTGGAAGAGGCATCAAAGCTCAGAGAGACAAACTACCAACTTCAGCACAAGCTTGCTGAATACTTGAGGCGGAAGAAAGTATGTAACCAATCTGTGCAGGACAGATGTCGGTTCATAGTAGACACGTTTTTGCATTTGTTATTTAAAATGGTGATCTGTTCATAGCCCAGTAGGAGAGTGATAATTTGTCATTTTTTTACAAGTAGGCTCAGTAAGATCACTAATCAGATACCCGTGTCCTCAAAATGCTACACAGTTGTAGGTAGAGTTGTAGAATGCAATAATGATTGCTGCAATTATACAGACAGATGATGCATTGGCGAAACAAGACCACGATCCTAAGAATGTCACAGATCAGGAAGAGCGATATCACAAATACATGGGTACATGAAGGCATTGGTATTTTGTGTTATAACATGAAACATTTAACTGATGAAATATTTCTGTGTTATTATCACTTCTGTGAAATTTAGATTCGATTAAATTAGATAAATTGGTTATAAAGCAATAATCATTAACACTATTTGCTTTTTTGAATACTCAAGTTTGCATTCCCTTTGTAGCCAATTTGCAAGCACTGATCAGAGAGAAAACTGCCATGAAGGAAATGTATACTGGGCAGATCGACGAGCAACGAATGAAATGCCAGAGCAAGCTTCAGCAGGTATCACACACAATAATATTATGCTATGATATGATATCGTAAATGCTGTGGAAAAACAGGTCCTGTGATAGAGGACCGATTTCAAAATGTGCTCATTTAAGCCTGGCGCACATTGCCGAACATTTTCCCGAACAAATGTTTTTGTCTGGCAATGTGCGGGTGAACAATTGCTGAGCACACATTGCCGAACATTTTGCAGCGAATAACCTCGTGGCGCCGTCTAGTAGCTGTGTTGTAAAGAGTCACGTGATCGTCGTGAATGGCGATGCCCAGTTTGCACAAGAGAATTTTAACAACTTTACTAATTTTAGACATGGCTGCTGCCCCCACATTTCGACCATAATCTCTTCCTTTTCAAAATTCCACACTTCTGGCAGCGATATAGCAGACGCCATATTGTACACAAAAATCATATGACCACATATCGTGCTGCTATTGGTTACTACTTTACAAATGTTCCTAGAATTGTTCGACATTCAGCGCACATTGACGAGCAATGTTCGAGATATCAAACATTTCCGATCTTCAGAAACATTGTTCGGAACAAATGTTCGACGACTTTTTTCACCGCACATTGCCGAACATTTCATGGAACATTGCTACGATAATGTTTTTGAGAAAAATGTTCGGCAATGTGCGCCGGGCTTTAGATATATTATTAATATTTATTCAGAATCAGAAAGTTATAATTTTACTTGTTGAACGTTTGGTGACAGGTTCAGCAGGAGACTGACACATTTTTAAAAGTGAAGGAAGACGTGTCAACAAAGTCCTACAGTAGCCGTACAGGCAGAATATTCTCGCCGAAGGTAGGCATTTACTAGGGTGTAATGATTAACCGCGATTCAACTGTACATCCGGTTCGGTTCGGTTTTCGTTTTTAGCTCATCTGACATAGTCAGATGCAGCTTGTAGAATCGCATGATTGTCCTCCCGTGCGTGCGTCCGGCCGTCCGTCCGTCAACAGTTGGGCACAAATCTTAACCGCTCGACGTACGGATTCGAAAGTCGGGACGTGGGGGGGTAATCCGAAAAGGACTCGGGATGACCAATTTTGGGGTCAAGGGTCAAAGGTCAAGAAGTCTAAAAGAAGGGGGAACATTTCCTCCT
>NW_014577329.1:73865-80515 GCF_000485595.1 Priapulus caudatus | reverse complement strand
AGTATATATTATGTTTATTTATTTATTTATGTATTTATTTTATTATGTGTATCTATACTATTTCTATGTGTTCAACGGTGTAATAAAACCCAAGAAATGAAAAGCGATGAATCAAGTGAAATTAAAAATGATCAGCATTAGTAACACAGAGTGAAGCCTGATTCGAAGGCAATATCATCTCAGGCGTCGTTGTCCTATCATCGGTAGTTATTCAAAACAAATTTGTTTGTGTACAATGTTACAACGTTTTATAAACTATATAACCATTAGTACGGAGGATGTTAGGCCATGGGCCTATGGGGCGCCAAGTGTCGCATGACTGATTTCGTTACGAAATCAATGATTTTGTAAACAGTGATGTTATTGTGATGAAGATTGTTTAAAGGGATTACGTCACGAATTTTCTATGGTAAAATTTGTAAAAAAAAAATTCTCATTTTTTACATTAAAAGTAAGAACTTAACGAGACTAAACAAATCGTCAAATTCTTACCTGATAAAATTGTTTCTCAACTAGTTAAAAATCCAAAAAACCTGGACGATTTGAATTAATGTTGTCTAACATTAATTGTTTGTTATGGGCTATGTATGGGTCACGAGTGTATGTTCACATCGAACAATATAGCAAAATAGGAAGAGTAATGCAGCAATTTAACAATAAAATGTAAACAGAATTACTTATATTTTGTGAAAAAGTGGAAATATTTTTTATATTTTTTATTATTTACGGTGACGTAATCACTTTAATAGTGCTGCCTCATAGTGCAGGAAATTGCATCGAAGAGGTTTTCAACAAAATCCCCGGACCCCCCCCCCCTTAAACAGGAGGGGAACACGCCCTGAAGGAGGATGTCCAAAATTGAGTGCTTTTAGATTGTAAATTTTCAACAATTCCACACAATGGGAGGGTGACACCCCCTCCAACCCCCCCCCGGGCGCTTCGTGCCCTTGAGCTCGCATGATTCGCCACCCCTAGAATTTTCTTCTGGATCCGCCACTGGTTGTGTGTATGGGGGGGGGGGGTTGCGTGTTACCTCTGGGATCCAAAGAAAAAAATTACCCTAGAATTCACAAAATTGCACTTACAATATCAATTTTTTTCAATTCCCTCAAAAACGGCCATCTTCAAGGTTATAAATTGCTAAAATCCAAGAGCTTTCGGTCATTTTCTGAGGACATGGTCTGACGGAGGGATTGAAAAACTTTTTTGTTTCAGCAGTGACCACCATTTTTATGGCTTTATTGAAAGGACGATGAAATGTACTTTCCGCTGACATGCGAAGAGTAAGTGTCTGATAACCTTTTGACCCTCAAGAGCAGGGTTAAACATTGATTTGTTGACCGTTAACAAAGGACTGAACTGCTTTTGCTATTAGAGCCCCTTCCCCCTCCCCCCCCCACCACCACCACTACGCTCGCGCTCGACGCATATCCATGATAACATAAACATGTTAATATAGCGAAGTCATTAAAGTTACACAGCTGTATCTTTACTTCCGCCAGGGGCATGGCAGGGGTTATGTTTTCACCGGCGAGTTTTTGAGTGTTGGTTTGTGTGTTTGTGTGTTACCATGCTTGTTTCAGTTCACTTCCGCTAGGTGCGCTGGCTGTAGACTTACAAACACGCAACCACAGGGTAAGGGGCAACCACAGTCCTCCCCCACCTGCACGCTCGCACTAATCCGGATCCAATTAATTAGTTAATTAATTAATTAATAAAAAATTTCACATTGAGAGAATTCAGCTGCCTTCTCGAGTGCTCTCCGAGTGCTCTAGTTATTACTGTACTACCAGTAGGTATAGCAAAGCCTATCATAGATTTTAGATCTGTATTAGTAGTATCCTAGATATATGCTCTGAGCGCGAACGCGGTGGCAGGAGGGTGCACTTGATTCGCTTGCCAGTGAGTTTATCAGAAGAATACCTGGCTACAGTACACGTCAGTTCAGCGCTGTCGCTCTGCGGCACTTGTTTTTTTTCCGTTTCGGTTCTCGGTTCGGTTCCGGGAAATACATTCAACCCACTCAGTTAGGGGAGCACACGCGGCGAGCAAACAGCTCAGCACTTACGCCAAGCCCCGTCCCTCTCACTTTTCTCAGCGTAGATCACTTTAATGAATAGTATTATGACTATTATCCTTGAACTGTATCACTTTATTGTCTTTTGGCCAATGAATAACACAATAAATGTATAATATTGTGATAGGTGTTATTATTATTATTATTCAAAATGGAGGGCAATTTCCCCATCTTCTCAGCATTTTTAATTTTTTACAACTGAAAATAACCGAACCGAACCGAAACAAAATGTATCGTTACACTCCTAGCATATACCATCAAGAGTAGATGGTTACACAAATGTAGACATGAATATATTTGACATAGATATGATATAGACATAGATATGACATGAATACATTTGTGTGATTATCATGATACCATTTGCAATTTAGACATTCTCCTACATTTCAGCTACAAAGTTAAGATAATTGGATAGACTGATTTTTCTTTAGTTATGTTCTTGCGTTACTTTCATATTCTTACTGGATGAGCAGAGCAAATTTCTCCACTTACAAAGCTATATTGTGCTTATCAATTCTGTTTGTAGGACGTTGAGCAATTCATGCAGCGAGAGGCGCAGAAGGAAACAGAGGTAACGACAATGAGGCTGGACAACATACAACTAAAAAACAAGCTTAAGAAGCAAGAACAACTTCTCAGGGAGAAGGTCAGGATGCCCTTCCTAGAATGTCGATGTTCCCCATATGTGACCAGCTCCAGCAAAACCATGATTAAGTAGGAAATTCTACAAATTGAGTTATGTGCATATCTGAATAGATCATTTAATTACCTTTAAAATGATATATAATATTTGGCTATATCTAAAGAATTGACCGATCTACAGCAATTTAAAGATCGGAAACCGACTTATTCCGAAATATGCAGCTTTTGAGAAAAAGCGTTCCGGGTAAGGGGCCAAGTCGGGGATGAGCGGTCAGGGGCCCTTCAAAATCTTTTTATTTTTTTTAATTAAAAATGACCATAATAATCTAGAGATATCTGAACCTATATATCCGGATTAAATATGCACTTAGGAACTTATTTTTGTCCAGGTAGGCCATTTTCAGCATTGACATGTGTGTGCTCATTACTCAAAACAATGACTTGCGACTTAGTCCGTATTATGCTGGAGCGGGTCACATATATCTGCACTATCGTTTCTATTCCTACTTAATATACACAGTACTGCGGTGCATGAATTTGTGGTATATTTGGAATGGTGGTGTAATGATGCTAATACATAGTGGCAGCGCTGACAACCTAATGTGTAATGTGGCTCGATTCATCCACGAAGTTTGCATGATCACTTTAAAAGTTCTCCCTGTGACCATGCCTCCTTTTAATAACTGCCTACACAGTACTCCTACAGAAATACAGACCTACCCAACGTACCACCATATCAAAAAAACAAAAAATTGTGTTCTTTTTTCTACGGTGTGTGGTACTAATGGTTCATGAATGTGGATAAAAGTAAAATGATTCCACAAAAAAATATTTATTACCACCAGGAGGAGCTTGCAGATGGACTCCATCTCATAGACTTCGAACAACTCAAAATTGAAAACCAGACATACAATGAGAAGATTGAAGAGAGAAATGAGGTGTAGTATTCCAAGGATAGAATACGATTTGACCTATACTACATGGCAAAGTTAAGAACACTGCTACTCTTTACAAATATACTTCTCATGTCATTTTGATGACAGAAACAAGTAATAGCTTTCTGCGGCAGTTGTTGTTGTAGTCGCAGATGAATTTCTGGAAACATGAATGTTGCAGGAGCTGATGAAGCTGAGGAAGAAGATAACAAACACAGTACAGGTTCTTACCCACATTAAAGAGAAACTGCAGCACATGCAGGTGGAAAACGAGCAGCAGAACTGCAAACTGCAGGAGGCCGATGCAGAGGTGACTCAGGTAGGCATTGTTTATCATTACCAAGATATAGGGGGCAGGAATGAGAACAGCTTGCAGCGGGCTGACAAATGAATATCACGAATACTTATGAATTACCACGATCTCCGAGCGATTGGGACAGGAGTAAAACAAAGACATTAGGATGGTTAGAATGGGGTGGCTCAACTTTTTTTCCACTATCATTGAGAGATTAGTGTAGGAGTAAAGAAAAAGAGGGTGAGGTGGTTTGAAGGCTGAAAAGCAAAGCATGTAGGTGGAGGTGATGGTAAAAGGAGAAGGCAGAGAATATTTCCTCACCTCTCATTTATATTCCTCTATTCCCGCTTCTCTTACGTTGATAACCATGTATGTGTGATGTGTGCCTGCCTCCATTTGGCAGCGACGGGATACGTTGAACCACAGCAAGCAGGTTCGTGACAACCTACGCACAGCCAACCAACGTCTGCAGCAGCAGTGTGGCATGCTAGGAAATGAAGCCCTTCTCTTTGACTACGAGGAAAGGAAGGAGGAAGCTGAGCAGCTCCATGACAAACTCAGTGCCTTAAAACGCGACCATGCTGCGATGATACTAAACTGCAATAAATTGCGCAGGAAAATAGAGGGTGCCGAACACCTAGATGAATAGAACGGACAGCTTTGTGTGCTTTGAACAAATTCTGGATATTTGACCAAACTTAAACAGAAATGCTGATTTCCTGTTGAAAAGAAAAATGTGTAATTTATAAAAGCAACAAATTTAAAAAAGGTTTCACAGTAATTTTTTAGTAAACGTCGAAAATATAGCACTGTATTTTTTATAATACACAGAATGCTCTGTACTAATTAAGTAAGTAATAAGGACTATCCTAATATATTATGTAAACTTACAAGGACTTACTGATTGTGTTAAAGACAATATTAATGTGTTATTAAAATCTAAGCAGCCCTTTAAAACCTCACCATGACAATCTGTGTAGTCAACTATCATAAGCTATTTTGAAATAAACTATTCGCAGTACCTCTCGCATGCGTAGGCTTCGTAAAAGTATTTACATGCATTACCATTACTAGCAATGTAGAAAAATGATTTCCAAGTAATTCAATCCATCACGTGTGCAAGTATAGTTGCATACGGTGAAATTAATTCATCATAGTGCATTCTCATCAATTGCTTGATTTTTTATACATGCTTTGGTCTGTTGGTTATACATTAACGAGCTTTTCCATTTCTTCTCGCACATCCTTAGCCTGCATTTTATATTCTTCTATTCTTGATTTTACTTCCTTGTTCTAGAAAAGAATGGACAGCCTATGTGACAAAAAGGAATTAAAACAATATAGACCATATCCAAAAAATTTGATTATTCTGTTTTAAAGAACAAAATTCAAATTGTCTCTAGTTATTTATAATTATATACGCATACGCACACACACACACACATATATATATATATATGTATAGTCCAACTAGGGCCACTTAGTAGGACCTTGCCCTCACCAACTTCCAACACTGCCTCTCTGTCTCGAGCTTTAAAAATTCCTCCATTGTCATCCGATTCTCATTTTTCTTCAGCAATACGAATGGGCAGGCTTTTGAATGACTCACATGCTCACTCCTGCAAAAAGTAACAACCTTGCTTACATAAACAACAGAAGCTGTCTTAAGTGTCACATAATCTGTTTTAAGTAGTTTTTAAACTGTTTCAAAATGTTAAATTGTTCTTTTTATCCACCACAATGCATTTACTAGCAAAATCTCGACATACCCCGATCTATATATTGCTAAGATTCAACTCCCTTACGTACTCCCAATTTCATCGTAAGTAAAATTAAATGTTTCCTTGTAGGTGAGCATAGAGAATTAATTTCCTAGCTGTTACTATTCTGCTTTAGTAAGAATCGTCATGGCCTGTAACTGTAATGCAAAATGCTATAGTAACTACTGCTAAGTACTGCAGACGTGAGGCTGCAAGTATGTAACCACGTCTTCAATATGTGTACCAAGGTTCATCTTCTGGTGCCCAGCCATCCAGTTCCTTGTGGCAGACGTAACAGCGCACGAGGTCGGGCTCCTGGTCTGAAGGACAATGATAAAATCCTGCTTCTGCTAACTGCAAGTTAATTCAAGAGTACAATTTACAAACTAATAATGTAGTGTGATAATTAAATTAATTACAGTCCTGGTAAAACACTGGTTATGCCACTGCATTTAAAATCACTGACAAAGTTGTGCTACATGAACGTTTCCACCACAAAACGTTGGCATTTCTTATTTAATAATCTGAGAGAAGAATAATATATCCTTGCTTTAGCGAATTGTCTAAGATAGGGTTAGCTCTAGTAACTATAGCCCGCGTACAGTTGCCGCTGGTGCCTGCGGCAACTGTAAGCGGGCTATAGTTACTAGAGCTAAGATAAGGTTAGCTCTAGTACTAGACCGAATAATTCTGTCCCATATAACTTTTTTTATATTTTGGTGAGGGTTATTGGGACAGAACGGGGTTCATTGAAATTTCGTGAGATCGCATGCAAAATGCATGCGCTGCTAATGCGGCCCGTACGCGAATTTGCGATTCCCAAACCGTATAGCTTTGGAAGAAAAATTGAGCAACGTGATTGGCTAGAAAAATTAGTCATTGTCAGAGACAGAGACTCAAGAGACTACTGACTAGAGACTAACCTTTGCAGGTGTGCA